>NC_034613.1:43567248-43598000 GCF_900095145.1 Mus pahari | reverse complement strand
TAAAGTTCCTTCCAAAACAGAATAGAAAGATCTTCATAAAGTAATTTATACAACTAAGCCAGCATTGCAGAAAGCACTTAAAGGAATACTACACAAGGGAGGAGGAGGAGGAGGAGGAGGAGGAGGAGGAGGAGGAGTTGGAGGAGGAGAAATTATCAGGAGACTATCAATATCACTAGGAGAATGAATAAATACTAAGGAAGACCAGTCTTTGTGAGTTTAAGTCAAGCTTGATGTACATAGTGAGTTCCAGACTAGCTAGAACTACACAATAAGACCCTATCAAAAGGAGAATCAAGAAAGAATCAAGCATTCCTAATGCAATGAACCCAATCCTGTCAGTGAGTGGGAGGGAGTTAGTGCATGCCTTTCAGTAATAAACTCTAAAAGTAAACAGCTCTAACCCTCCAATTAAGAGGCACAAACTGGCTGAATCAGATTGAAAGAAGATTAACTGTTTAGAAAAGTCCACCTCCCTGGAAAAGACCCACAGAGACTAAGAATAGAAGGATAGAAGTTGATATGCAAATGAAAGCCCAAACCAAGCAGGACTAATGATACTCACAGCCATTAAAGTAGACTTCAAGCCAAAAATTAATCAGAAGCGATAAGTAAGATTACTACATACTATTAAAGAGAACAATTTATCAAGAAGATGGAACCATGGTGAACACCATCTATTTACTCAATATTGGTGTACTCATTTTCATAAGGCAAGTGTTAATGGGCATAAAAGAACAGAGAGGTCTAGATTACAAATAAATAATAATGGATGACCCTAGTACCATATTCTCACAAATAGATCATTCACACAAAAGAGTTACAAAGAAATTTCAGAGTTAAAATATACTAGATCAAAAGGTCTTCCAAGGCATCTACAGAATATTCCACCCAAGAGCTGTAGAATGCATGTTCCTCCCAGGGACACAGCTGTAGAATGCATGTTCCTCCCAGGGACACATGAAACTTTCTCCAAAATAGATCACATTATAGGCCATAAAGCAAGTCTTTACAAATTAAAAAAAAATGACATAGTTTTCTCTATTTGTATCGTATCACAGAGGAAATAAAATTTGAAATAAATAATAAGAAGGAGATTGGAGAGATGGCTCGATTTGTAAACTGCTTGTCATGTAAGCAGGAGGCCCCGAGTTCAAATCTCTAGCACCACATAAAAGCCAGGAGCAGCAGTGTAGACCTAATATCCCAGGTCTGGGGAGGTGGAAACAGAAGATTCCTGGAGCTCTCTGTCCAGCCTGGCCTAACCTGTAAATTTCGGTTCTGTGAGACAACCTGTTTCAAAGAATAAAGGGAAGAACAGTGTAGGAAGACATTGAGCATCAATATCTGGCCTCTACATACATGCATGTACACACAAACATGAGCACATACAAACTATCCAAACAAATGTGGATTGAGCAATATAGACTGTAGTATATAAGTACTGTATAACATAATGTATTTTGTTATGATTTTTATGTGTATGCTGCATTTGTATATTTATGTGTAGGTACATGTTCATTCAGTGCACATGCATGCACGTATATGTACATAAAGGCCAGAAGTCAGTTGTGTCTTCCTCCTTACTCATGTACCTTTTTTTTTTTTTGAGACAGGGTCTTCCCTTCACCTGGGGCTTACCAATTTGGCTAAAATGGCTGGCCAACAAGCTCCAGGAACCTTTCACGACTCCAGCTCAGTCAAGCGCTGGGGTATTGGCATGCCTACATTTTATGTAGTTGTTAGGAATTATTTTGCTTGGCAGGATGATCTCCAGTTCTATCCATTTTCCTGAAAATGGCACGATTTTATTCTTTATGATGGACTAAAACTACATAAAACATGTATATATTTCCATGACCTGTTGATAGACATCTAAGCTGGTTCAGTCACTTGACATTGTTACTAAGTGCTAAAATGGGCATGTATGTGTCTGTAGGATGCTGAGTGAGATTCCCTCCTCTGTGTACCCATGAGTACTATAGCTGGATCCTATGAATTCCTAATACTGGAGTTGCTCAGTCATATGGGAATTCTGATGAACCTATTAGGTATCCCAGAGTTTGGAGTTGAAGCAGCAGACCTCAACAACCCAAATCTAATCATTATGTTTGATCTCAGTTCCCCTGGCTTCTCAAATCTCAGGCACAGTTCATCACCCGGCATCACAGAACTGTTGAGCTTGGGGCTGTAGCCCGGGTGTTACCTAAGCTGCATTCTCATCTAGACCCTTTCTAAGCTGATTCCATTTCTTGGTGCTACTAAGTTCCTTACTGCAGTGCCACTGAGACCCTCAACTCCTAAGGCTGTGCTTTCTTCTTCAGGAAATGCTGTCTTTACAGAAAGACCCCCAGTCTTACTTTTAATGTCTTTTTCACCCAATTAATGGTCCACCCAGGAGCAAGTCTCTTTTGTAAATGCAACATCAATTGGTAGGAAACCTTAATTATATATTGAAACTTTGTTTTTAATGTATGATAGTAACTTCTCTAGTCAGATTCATGGGAATATGAGTATATCCTCTCAAAGATAAAAATCAAACTGAGTTATTCAGTACTTGCCCACCACTATAGTTAGAAGAAGGAGAAAAAATCCAAGCTATAGTTCATGTCAGCCAGCTCAGGGATTAACTCCAACCTCCTCAATTTTGAGATCAGTGTTTTTGTCATAGCCCTAAATCACCAATGAAACGATGGTCCCCCATCCAACTCCATGCAGTACAAGTCCAAGTAGCTAACACACACAAGTCTCTGGGATCCCTCCCCAGCACAGAATAAAACTGGGTATGGTTATACATGCCTGCAGCCCCAGTAGGATCAGAAGGACAAAGGACATCCTTAGGGACATAGTGAGTTTCAGACCAGCCTGGGTATTTAGAGATCTTTTCAAATAGATAGATAGATAGATAGATAGATAGATAGATAGATAGATAGATAGATAGATAGATAGATAGACAGACAGACTCTGTACAACTCCAGAGTCCTAGTGCCTCTAGAGTCCTAGTGCCTAACAGAGTCAACCTTTGCTGGGAGAAGACACATAGCAATGCTACTCAGCTCCCTGGAAGAGAGAGTCTTGGCCACGGTCTTCTTGTCATGTTCCTACAGGGGACTTACTGAGACACCTCTTCCCTCCTAGAAGTCACTTCCTTTTTGTTGTTGTTTTTGAAGTTTTGTTTTGTTTTATTTCTGAGAATACAGCCCAGGCTGATCCTCTACTTCAATTCCTCATCCTCCTCCCTCCATCGTTCAAGAGCTAGGATGCCAGCCAGGCAGACAGTACTATGCCCAGTTTATGTATGCTAGGTAATCAGATCCCCTGGTCTCTTGCACTTTGTTTCTCTCTAGTATGGAATGGAAAGCTGTTTCTCCTCAAAGCTGGATGTCTGAACAGTGACTGACCATGATCCCCTTTGGAGCCTGTCACTGCTGTTGATTTTGAGAATAGCAGTGTGGGAACAAATGCTGTTATTGTCACAGCTCAACTACAGGGACCTCTCCTTCCTTAAGCTGACAGCTGAAGCTAAGTGTTTGAGCTCCCTGGGCCAGCTGTTATGAAGCAAATGCCAGGCAGAGGTAAGGCAGGCCTCAGAACTGGGCCAAGAGCCAAGCATGAGAAGGGGTTATTGACAGAAAAACTGTTTTCTCCGGAGGTTTGAAAATATACAGTATTTCCTCAAAGGGTAGACAAAACTAACTCCCTCTACCCTAGAGAAGATTCTAGAGCTAGGATGGAGTTGTGAGCACTTCCCCAAGGAAGCCTTCCCTTAGGAACCCTGATTGATAGCCACACCCTTTGAAGTGAGTTTCATGCTCATAAAGGGCCATGTTGTTTCCACTGAGAAAGAGTGAGAGCCTGGCATAATGGTGTCCTTATTCAGTAAACCTCAGAGCATGTGTGATGAGGGGCAAGAGAGCCTGCAGGCTCTGACTTTGTGACAAGGGACTAGTGAGCCCTGCTGGCTCTGACAACAGGGGAGGGGTGCTTAGCAGAAGGCATGTGTTTCCAGCCTGGTGCTGAGCCACATGGAAAGTCTTCCTGAGGAAGACAGTATGGTGAAAACTGACAGGCAGTTTCAACTCTTCGAAGATTGCTAAACCAGAACAAGATACCTTTTATTAAAATTGGAATTATGTCTGATCGACAGTTGCCAGCTGGGGCCAGTGAGGTAGCTCAGCCAGCAAAGGCAGTTATCTTCAAGTGTGACCATCTGAATTTGATCCCTGGGACCCACATGGTGGGAAGAGAAAACCAACACCCACAAGTTGTCCTCTAATTGCCACATGAGCACAAAAACTTAAACAAATATGAAGGAGAAAGAGGGAGAGGGAGGGAGGAAGGAAGGAAGGAAAAAAAGAGAAGAGAAGAGAAGAGAAAAGAAAAAGAAAAGAAAGTTAGTTTCCAACTTGATGGATTTCACTGAAACATTGCTTAGTTTAGAGGTTGTGGAGATAAAAGACTAGTGAGGAAAAACAGGCAAACCCATTGTTTTAAATGGAGAAGAGAATGGTGCTGTTTGTGAAAGGAGAGATCCGTATCACACAGCAGGCCAGGAGTAGCTGCTAAAGACGTTTATCAGACAGTTACTAAGGACCAGAGCCCCCAGATTAGACCTGAGTAGAGCCTTGATGGACTTAAGGATTCCTATAGCATTACCTCATTCATTCTATGTCAGGGACCACTTCCAAAATTGTGACTCATCTCCCAGGCGAAGGAAGCCATGTCGGCATGTGAATCCCACCCCTGGTATTATCCCAAGCCTTTTTTGTTTGCCAGATTTGATGCTAACCAGTGATTCCATTAGGTCTGGGAGAAGCTGTTAGTACAATGGCCAGAGCCCTGAGCTCCAGTCCTGTCTCTGTTAGCAATCTGCTGCCCTTTCCTGTGCGGCTCTTATCCAGTCTCTGTGTTGTTTTCTTGGGAGGCTAAAAAGTAATAGTTTAACTGGGTGGCTTAGTCCCTTCAAGCCTGAAAATCTAAAAGAGTTCTTAGCTTTAAATACAACAGAGAATAATGGCTCAAAAACGGTCAAATTTGGGGATTTTTCACTAGCTATGAAAGATTCATTACTCCAACCCCTTTATCATACTGATGTAGAAACCCAGGCCAAAAGAGGACAAAAGCTGGCACTCAACCTGGGAAAAGTCGGCCTTAGAACTCAGGTCCCTCAGTCTTCATCCTAGTCAATTCTCCGTTTCTCTTATAGTCAAAGTACTAAGTGAATGTCCTTACAGCTTTCAAATGGTGACAAAGGCTTTGTAGGAAAGCATAAAGAACAACAGCAAGCTCCACATCCCAGGACTCCTCTTCCTCCTCCTCGGGACACTCATGTTTATCAGCGGCTCTGCTGGTGGCTATATAATCTCTAAACAATGTTTAGACTCCTGCTTCCTGACTTGTCCTTTGTAGCCCTTATCAACTGACTCTCTGCTATAAAATCTGAAGACTTCGCTTACTTAGCATTACTGTCATCAACCCCCCTTCTGTAACTTCTCCTTGTTTGGTAACATTTTCCGGTACTTTTGTTTTCCAATTTTTAAAGTAGCGTATGCTGAGCTTTACTTTTTTGGTATGCAGTCTGAGTTTAGGCAAATATAAAGTCATCTGACCACCACCAAGAACATCACGCTGAGTACTTCCATGGTCCAAATGAATAGTTGCCAATGACTATCTGCATACAGCCTTTTATAATAAACTTTCCCTCCTCTCTGAGTGGCCTGACAACCACTGAAAAGCGTCATGTCCCTTCAGCTTTGCCTTTTACATAATGCTGTACAAATGGAATTGTGCCTCATGAGGCAACCTTTTATCACTGTGTTCTTTTGCCTATAACTATTTTGAGTCATTGATAACTAACTGTCTTGAAATTCATTGATCGTTGCTCTATTATTATATGGTCCATTCTTTTGTGTTACTAATAGTCCATTGCATTGAATATACCAGATTTTAACAGTCAACTAGCTGAAGCCCAGTGGAGCTATCCCCAGTTTGACAGCATTGTTCCAGTCATTCCATTGGTTACCCTTTATTTCTTAGCCAGTTGCCACTATATGTGAACTAGGTCTGCCTTTTCAACATAGTAAATGCTTTTGCCACATTTCCAAAGATGGCAACCTCACTGGTTTCGCCTTCTTGTAGACAGATTTGAGCACGCAATCTGTCACAGGGTAAGAAGCTCGCTTAGATGCTATCCAGCCGCCCTATTCAGGTCACCAGGCATTCTGAATACCTCCCGTAGCATAGGGGCCTTCGCTGCAAAGATAGACATGTACTTTCTGTTCTGACGATTGCTAACTCAGGCAGGAATTTGGGGGAAAAAGACCTTTCTTCATGTGGATTTCAGCTTTTGTCTGTCATGCTTTTTCTTTTCCAGCTGCCTTCAGCAGTGAGCACAAAGCCACGTTTCAAAAGAGACTGACAAATTATCCCCAGCTGCCAGAAGGAGGTTAGTTTTCTGTGTGTTCTGTGTCCCCCTTCTCCAATAACCAACAGGTTAACTTTGTAAAGAGAATTGACAAAAGCAGAAATGGCCCTTTCACCCATGTGCGTTTTTTTGTGAAAGATGTGAATTTGTAATATTCCTCTCTCTTCCCATTCTGTTTTATACCAGGAAATACACTAAATAATCCCAGTTCAATCTCTGTGTTTTGCAAGAGTTCTGTTAATGCATTTTTTTTTTTTTGGTGCTCATGGGATCTAAATTATTTTAATTAGCTGCATTGGTGTCTTCCTCCAATGAGTAACTATTTAAAGGCTAAGTAGTGTCAGCTCTAGCCATGGAGAATTATGTGTTGCTATTTTCCACTTGCATTTTTAATCATCTTCATATGTGTCTTATCTGACATTTACTTGGCATAACTAGAGAGTCTAATTACCGGGCATATCGCAGGTGCTTCTGCTTAGGAACAGCTTAGAAAGTCTGGAAAGGTTGAGACACAACATGCTCGAGGGGCTTATTAAATGCCTCTGAGTTGAAATACATGGTGCCCGAACACAGGATGGTGAAGGGTTCTGTGTTAATGCAGAAACTTAGGCATTCTTTAGCACCCACAGGAACACAAATTGGTATAACTCACACACACACACACACACACAAGGGCAGCTGCAAAATGTTTCAAAGTATTAACAGTGTTGTTCTCCTCTACACTCAGAGACGCTTTTCTATGAAATTCATCTTTTCAAAAGCACAATCATTATGTGTTAATAATAAAAATGTAGGTGCTTAAGAAGAGGGGAATGCCAATTATCCTGATTCAATCATTACACATCATATACATTTAACAAATTATAACACTTACCCTATAAATATGTGTGATCAGAGTATTAATTAATAAAAATAAGTACTTGAAATATAATAGATATTCAAACCACTAAGAAATTATAGCATCATTTAAAAATAAAGTGAAAACTTCTGAAAATGACTATATAAAATATATCTATATTGTGAAATGCTATACAGTTATATAGTATGAAACACTGTATCATTATTCTCAATCATATTTAGAAGAATGTTTAATAGCATGGGGAAATGCTCACAGCCCAAATTAAGTGAAGAGGGAAAAGATAGACAAATGAGCATATGGCATGATACCGTGTGTGTGTGTGTGTGTGTGTGTGTGTGTGTGTGTGTAGAAGACGAGAAGGAAATAGATATAAATTTTAACAGTAGTTAACTCTGGGTTGTAAGATTATGAATTATTTTCATTTCCTTATTTTTATACTAAGCTTGTCCTGCTTTAAAATCTTTTTTTAAATTGACTGGAAAAAAATAAAAATTTGATGATATATGGAGTATGTACATAAAATTCTAGTAATATGATACAGATTCATCCCACTGACCAGAACTGGACAAGAAAACCCCTTTGGATGCCATGTGGAGAGCCACTGTAATGTTCGGTTTCCAGAAAGACAAAATAAAATCCCAAAGTCTTTTCAGCATTAAGTGCTGGGAGTCTGTGTTTGCTATTGAAAGGACAGTTGTTCATTTCTCATTTTTTAGCAAATTCTTATCCTTCCCTCTTTCCACTCTCTCCTATTTTTCTACTGTCCAGATCTGTGGAACAAATGCTGGAGAAACCGAACATAAATAAAATCCAAAGGCTTTAATATCCCACAAAGCCTTGCTTCCTGTGTCCTAATGGCCACTGTATTCCCGAGAGTACGAGAGCTCAAAAGACAGAAGAGCTTAGGAAGTCTGGAAGGCTTGAGACCCAGCATATACAGCTCTCCCACCCTGACTTTATTAGTTTGGCATGATATAAACTAATGAGCTCTGTTGGGAGGGGGTAGGTACTAAAGAAAAAGCCAGCCACTAAAGGCAGATAGCTTAAGAAATCAAAGAATCTGAGATCTTTATAGCAGAAAGGAAAATATTTCAAGAATAAGATTCTTTCCAAATACCAATCCTATGCTGAAATAAATTTAGTTCAAGGAAATATTATTTATCAAAGCACCCATTTTACAGATGAGGAAGTCAAAACACAGGGGAAAGCTTTGGATTGCTTTAAATCTCACAGTTTGCTAATTATAAAGTTGGGGTTAGGGTCTACACCTTCTGGAGACTCTTGGATAAAAAGAATTGTCTAGTTTGATGCTTTCCTCAACTATAAATATTCCAAATACTTATACTGTACACATGTTCTTGGATGCTTTACCATCATCTAAAGACTGTCAAATACAAAATCAAATTAGTTTTCCTATCACCAAGAATCTGAGCCAGAGTGAATTTGGCTTTTGTTCTCTTTCAAGCCACCCCTCTTCACCCTGGACAGGGTTTAACAGATTGTGCCCATTTTCCTTCAAAAACATCTCTATGCCTTACTCTACTGACAACTTAACACTCCTGAGGGTTGGGGGAGAAGCCCAATTAGTAAAGTACTTGTAGGACAAGAGTAAGGACCTGAGTTCAATCCCAAGAGCCCATGGAAAACAGCTAGGCATCCTAGTGTGCTTCTGCAGTTCTAGCAGTGAGGAGGCAGAGACAGAAAGATCCCTGGCCAGTCACCCTAGCCTAATCTACCAGCCCTAGGTCTCAGTGAGAAAACCTGTCCAAAAAATAAATAAATAAATAAAGCCCCGGTAGTATAAATCATTTCAACGTAGCTCAGAAATTGTCATTCAGGAGCAATTAGCATCTATTCAGCAACATTCATTCATTCATTCATTCATTCATTCACACAAGCACCCATTGAGTACCTAATATTTGCCAGCCTTTCGGTTGGACAACTCAGTTTTCTTGGCTTCTCAACTACATCCCTGAGAGTTGCAGACAGGTGTTCCTCCATAGCCTCTCAAACACCTATCGTGATTCTAAGCAGCCCCAGAGACCTTTGAGTTCTCCAACAGTCGGCCACCAGCTCAGCAGCTAGAGAATTCTGTGGATGCTATCTATCATCTGTAGCTCTGCCCCGACTTGCCAAAGCTACATGAGTGAGTATATGCCACTTGCTCAATAAAGATAGCATATTATCATGTGACTTCTAAACAATGAAATTTCATAACTACCTGGAAAGGTGCGATCCTGAAAGTCAAGTGTGTTTTACCACTAGAAAGTTTGAGTAGACATACTTTCCCTCATTCCTCTAAGTATAAGTTAAAATCCTGAAAATTAAGTATATATAAAACAAATAGACATCTCAGGAATAATTGGAAAGCCATGCTGGCCCTCCCATAAATATGCACAATTACTACATATGAGTTTCAAAACCCATAATAATAAAGGACGAGAGGAACGAATGCTTGCTTGATATGCAGTGGGCCTTGGGTTTGATCCACAGTACTGGAAGAGAGGGAGACAGAATAGAGTGGATGGAATCAGTTGGCACTAATACACATCATCAGTAATCAAGACAGTATGGTGTTGGCAGAGGGGCAAACACATAAACCAACAGAAAAGCAAAACCCAGAAGGAGCTCCACATGAATATGGCTACTAATTTCTTTTAGAGATACAAATACAACTCAATAGGAAAGGAGCCTTTTAAATGTATTTAGTTATTTAATGGGAAGGTATACATGTGTCATGATACTCATGTGGAGGTCAGAGAACAAGCTTTCTGAAATTGGGCCTCATCTTCCTCCTTGAGGCAGGGTACCCCTTCAATGGGATATCTGCTACGAAACATCATACCCCAGGCTAGCTGGCCCACAGGCTCCCAGCAAAGACACAACCAAGTTGATAAGCAAAATTAACCATCAAAAACTTAGACCTAAGTTTCATATTTTATATTTTAAGAGTTCATAATGGACTTAGATATGTTCAGAATAAAAAGACTCACAAAAGAAATAGGAAACAATCTTCAGGTCCCAGAGCCTAGTCTAAAAGCTCTTAGACAAGGTAGCGCAATGTTGAGTTTCATGAATGAATCAGTAACTTGTACCAGATCAAAATGTGAAAGATTCCATGGGTGGTGTGGCACTCACCTTTAATATCAGCACTAGGGAGGCAGAGGCAGGCAGATCTCTGAGTTCGAGGCCAGCCTAGTCTACAGAGTGAGTTAAGGAAAGTCAGAGCTACACAGAGAAGCCCTGTCTCAAAAATAAACCCCCTCCCTACCCATCCCCTTAAAACACCAAGAATGTATTTTATATGGGAGCTGGAGAGATGGCTCAGTGGTTAAGAGCACAGTGTGCTCTTTCAGAGAACCCAAGTTCAATTTCCAGCACCCAGCTTAAAGCTGTCTCTAACTCCTGGCCCAGGGGATCTGACTTCCTCACACATGTAGGCAAAACACAAATGTACATAAAATAAAAATAATTTACTTTTAAAAATGCAAAAAGATTGCCTGTAGTGTCAGTGCTTGTAAGGTAAAGTCAGGAGAATTGTATAATGGAGGCCAGTTTGAGCTGTTTAGCAAGACCCTGTCTCACAAAAACATTTTTAAAATGTGAAAGGTCCATGTCGAGAGATTTTTTTTTAAAGACCAACTACAGAATTAGAGGAAATATTTGTAGTGATATGGAATCAGTGGTGGTGGGGAGGAGGGATCCAGTTAGAAAATGGGCAAGAGAGATGAGGTTAGATTGTTAGGTTTCAGGGAAGAGGCAATGTGGATGGTAGCTCAGTGAAAAGACCAGCGCCACTAGGGAACTACAAACTGAGACCACAGTGGGCCATGCACACCTACAAGACTAGCTGGAATCAAAAACAGTGACAATACCGAAGGGCAAGGGGAATGCAGAGAAACCGGATCTCTCAGACACGTTGCTGTGGGAATGAGAAATGCTACAAAAACACTCTGCAAAACAGTTTGGCAGTTTCTTACAAAACTAAACATGCAATTACCATAGGACCTAGTAATCCCACTCCTGGGCATTTATCCCAGAGAAATGAAACTATATCCACATTAAATCTCACACATGAATGTTTATAGAAGCTTTATTTTGTAATAGCAAAAAAAATTTTTTTAACCTCCCAAATGTCCTTTGATAGGTGACTAGTTAAACAAACTGTGGCACAATTAAAAGAAAGAACGAATGACAACTTGGAGCAGCCTCGAGGGTATGCTCTGGAGTGGCAAAATTGTGCAGTGTTCTTCACCTCTGCCTCCCCCAGCATAGAGAACTTGCTGTTCCATCCCTTCTTACTCCAAAGACCATTTGTCAAAAAGACGAACTCCAGGTGATTTCAATTTTGTGGCAATAGATTCCAAGTGAGCATCTCTAAGGCAATATTTTTTAAATGTTATCATTTATCCCGCATGGACAAGACACACACAATTCCAAGATGACAGAGTTTTCATGCAATGCAATTCCTGCCCCTTGACTCCTTTTTCAAAGACAAAAGATAAAAGCTCCATTGAACTGTGCTCACATGAGGGGAAAGGGTGATCCAGGCTGAGAGCAGAGACAAAGGAATAGTAGGAGGGAAAGAAAAATAAAGCAAAAGGGGAAAATGAGGGAAGAGTGAGCCCCTCTGTAGCTGCTTGGGCCATCCAACTGATGTATATTTGGTAGCTTCTCCATCTGCAGCCCCCAACTCTGAGTCTGGCAACTGCTGTCTCTTCCTGAGAATGTTGGTTTCCTGTTTTTCATCCTGATAACACTTGAATCTAACCTCCCAGTATTTATTGGAACTGTAATTTCAAAAGTGCGCAATGAATTTAATTCAATGTTCAACAAGGATTTGTGTGACCCACTTAATGTCTGTGTCTCACTTGGAACTGGAACTCCCATGAGTGTTGGGGCTTTTTAGTCCCCTTTTGTATAATCCCAGCACTTCACATGAGGAAGGGACTTAACACATGGAGGCCAGGGATGGGGGTAGCAATATCCTAACTAAATTAAACTGTTACTCCAAGGAAGATGAACTTTAACTTTTATTTGTTTTCTCTCTTAGAGTAGGGGATCATTGGCTACCCCACTTATCACAGTGGATAAGGCTTTAGATATGGGGAATATCCTGGAATAAAGAGTTGCTCAGTTTTTTTCTCCAGGGTTAATGATAATAAACCATCCCTTTCTGCTTTTGGAGTCTGAAGGTCCATTGTTCATTCCTTGAGATATAAAATCCCAAACCCAGAATGTGCTTTGTAGAACAATGTGTACATGGGCACATGTGTCTATTACTGAGAAATAGCATTTTCTTGCCACCTACCAATGATCCCTTCAAGTCACCAGGGGAGCTCAGAGATTGGTGGAAACATTTGCTAAGTTAGAGGAGTGCTAGTGCCTATACAAATTTTTGAAGGACTAGTAGTGGGTATCAAAAATCTTGGTTTGTGTCACTTTTGGGGAAAATATAAAGGATTTGAGAGATGATATCCTTCCTCCACTGAACTTGGACCTCGGTTCCTAAATGTTCTTCTTCATTCTTCTGCTGGTTTCCTAACCCTTGTGCACATTAAAGCCCTCCTACTAGCCAGTTCAGAAGTATAGACTCTTCAGTAGAAGTATTTGGGGGCAGGGAGGCTTGCCCATGTTCTAGTGCAGTACATTTCAGGAACAAGCCGAACCTGTTTAGCCTTTCACATAGCAGCTTGTCCTATCTTCTCAGGGTACCAGGATTCATCCCTGAGCCACCAAAGCTTTCCCGTCCCCAAACACACCCACCTCCTACTAGAGACAAAGGCAGATGGATCTCTGTAAGTTTGAGGACAGCTTGCTACATACCAAGTACCAGGCCAGTCAGGAATATACAGTGAGACCCTGCCTCAAAAAATGAGTATTTTATAAAGAACTAGAAGAATGGGATCTGAAGTTTCTTGGCGCATACACACACACACACATACACACACACGCACACACACACACACACAAAATGAAATACTACTTGCCCTGAGTTGACAAACATATATCTATATACACATATAGAATTATATTATATTTATTTCATAAGTATGTAAAATTTAAGAACTAATCCAAAATAAAAAATATAAAGTAATAGATCAAAATAGTGGCAAATTTTAGAATGAAAATAGTTTTAGCAAAACCAGCTAAAGCTGGGCTAGTGAATCAAATCAGAACCAAAGAGAGTCTATCCGGGGGCTCCTTTCAACACTGTTCTGTGTTCACACTCTTGAGAAGAGGTACGGGGACCAGAACCTTGCGAATTGGACTTTTCTGGGAACAACCACGTTTTTTAGGTAAGGAGGAAAACTATACCGGTCCATAAAAACAAGAACGATGTTGACAAGTTTTTCTCCCTACATGGAGCTTGCCTCTTTTTTTTTTTTTTTTTTTTTTTTTTTAGGTTAAAGAGGGATAAGGAAAGAACAGCCTAGATTCCCAGTCCTTATTATCCTTTCTCCGTCTTGCCTGCCTCATTGAAACCTAGCATGGCTCATAAATAACATGAGGAGGGCTGAAAGCCCTAGCAGGGGTCATCCAGAAGAGAGCCCTCAGATGGGAAGAGATGAACATGAGTTGGGAAGGATCCTAGGCAGCTCCAACCATGTCACCTCTAGCCTTTAACTGCTTCTTTTGTTCTGTTTCTAATTGAACCTCGGACCTCCTGCACCTCCCGCACGTAAGGCAAGCTCTCTACCAGTGAATATTGCCAGCTTTCTTTTTACTTAAACAACTGAGACACAGTTCCCCACGATGTCTAGCCAGGCCTTGAACTCACTCTATGACCCAGGCAGGTTTGTGAAATTATGATCCTCCTGCCACAGCCTTCCCAGTAGCTGGGATTACAGGCCTGACCCCCTTAACTAATTTCGGTACTAGGCCTGGAACTCTCTTTCAGTGAAAATGGTTTGGGCAAACTGAGATATTTAATGCCCCCTGCCCATAGTTAAGTGGTAGAACATTTGCCTAGCATGGGTGAGGTTGAGGGTTCTACCCCCAGCACTGCAAAGAGAACAAAGTTAAATAACAGGGTAAGACTACCCACTCCTGAAGCATCTGCAAGGGCAGATAGAGTGAGTTTGTGACATCTCCTGGGAGAGGACCAGCTAGGGAAGCCAGTGATCCAGCTTTGAGTTTAGTTCCTTACTGGGGTGTGACCTTCTTGGCCAAGCCATTTAAGTCTCTGGAGTCCTTGGCTCCCCCCCACCACCACACACACACACACATACACACAGAATGGAGCCTGCACTTACATTTGCTCACAACAACTTTGAAAATATAGAAGTTGATGAGCTTGTTTACTAAATAAATATGTGTGTTTGGATCCATCTCTCTCGCAGATGCCTTTTCCCCTCTCCCCTGGCTGAGGGCTTCAAAAGTGCAGTGGACTGTGGGATAGGAAAATGCGAGTTATTAGTCTTCTTGGACTCACAAATTATTTACAGAACACAGAATTTACAGTCAGGAAGGATTTTTTTTTTTCACAGAAACGGGCAAATCCTAGATGGTCTCTATGTATACAAACCGCCTTCTCAACAGTTATGAAAGGACATTTTAAACTTTAAATGAGAGCCCTGTTCACGGGCTGAAATTCCAATCAAAGCATCACATTGAGGGCAAGGAGATCCGTGGAATCACCACCACCTTTGGGTGGCAACTTTTCCTCAGCCATGCCGTGACTCGGGAAGTAGGCAAGGGCCCTTCTTTGTATCCATGGTTCACTCTCTGAACTCTTGGTATGTCTAAAAGACAGGCATTAACTTGTAACAGACACCAGCAGGTAGAATTCTCCCCAGGGTCCGGTCAGCTTAGATGGTTCCATACAGAAGTCCAAGTTTAAACTCTGCCCTCCATAGAAGCCATCCTGTTGAAGCAGCTGTTCTTCACCAGCTGCTGAACCAACTGCCATCAGGCCAAAATTACCCCACCTCAAGGTCTCCACCTCAGGACATAATAAACACACTCCCTGGGGCTCCTTCTCTGACCCATGAGCTGCAATTACCCACATTAGAAGTCAGCTCCACTCTTCAGCCATATTTTTTTATTTTAACAGCTACGGGGCAACCTTCAGATATCCCTCACTCTCTGCACATGTGGGATGAGATAAAACAGAAACGTTTGCTGAGTCAGATCCCCAGAACTAGATCCAGCCAGAAATGATGTGAATGTGGAACCAATCAAGAAGTTACATGTGTTACAAAGGGCTAGCTTAATGGTTCCCTTTAAAATAGTTTTTAAGGTTTCTAACTGCAGCCTGGAGAGTGGAATTCTCACCCTCTATTCCCAGTTCCTTGTTGTTTTTATTTGGAGAGAGGATGTTTTGCAGAATTTGTGGGTAAATGGGGATTGGGGTGAAACTGAGGTTAAGAATTCATAGGGAACAAGAGGTAAAGAATGAAGCCATTGCTCCTGTGTTGAGAGGTCACCGTGCAGGCAATTCATTAAATGTATAGTAATTTTCCATCAATGCAGTATGAAAATCAGCATATCCAACAAAATATTTCACACCTAGGCAAAGTCAAACCCATCTTTTGTGTGGCCCTAAGTGGTATTTTTCTGGAAGGAAAACTTACTCGAAACAAATGTCAGAACAGAAATGTTGCTTAGAAGGGACACAGAGAAGCCATAGCACTTAAAGTTCAAAACTATCACCTACAAAGATTACACTCCCCAGCCTCAGACCCTCTGAAGGTTAGTGTTTAGGTCCATAGTTTTAGGTTCGTGTTCATCTACCTGTGTATATAGGTAGCTTCTCTTGTTTGCTTTCACAGAAAAACCTGGTGGTCATATTTCTTTCATATACTACATGAAAAATCAAAGTAAAATAATGGATCCACTGTATAGCACGCTGCGGCTTGGTGCCACAACAAGAGGAGGATCTCAAAATGATGGTTGGGGTTAGATCTGGATAGCCATTGAGGAGCTTTCTGTGGCCAACAGTAGAATGAAGCTCTGTTTAGGACCCACAGCTAAAAAATTCAGGTACTCTGAACCCCAAATGGGAGCCCCTAAGCATCTGTGTTACCTTGAATGGAACTTCTTAGGTCTTGCTTGTGACACTGGTAAAGGGAAATTGAGCCTTGGGGCTGGCTGCAACACCTAGCTATAAAGAACCCCCACCCCAAGAGAGAGAGGTGTCATGGAGGTACTGTGAGGGAAAGTCGCCACAGTGTCAGACTCTCTTCCTGGATGCCTGCCTGCCGTCTTTTTTTTTTTTTCCATTCACTTATACATACATTCCTGTAGTATTTACCGAACACCTATTTCAGGCATGAGCCAGGGCAGGAGTATACAGAAGGCATTTGTTTTCCCCTCTCCCTCTCAATAGCTCTTCTCTCCTCCTCCTCTCTCCCCATAATTCAGTGGTAACAGGGCTGGATGGAGGAATATTCAAAAATTGTCCCTGTAGGAGACATCTGCGCCAGGAATTTCCAGCAACCCCCAAGGAGAGTGGCAGATTGATGAGACTCTGGTAGGGATTAACTAGGGACTGGAAAGAGGTGGGAGTAGGTGGAGACCTGCAGCCAGCAGTCTGCCTGAGCCCACTGTATAACTCCCATTGGTAGGATGCTTGCTCTGCACCAGGTCCTGTATATGCCGATTCTCATGCACAATCTTACCGTCCTTTGTAGTCACTCTTACGATAACACCCTGTTTTATATGAAGAAATTAAAGCCAGGAGTTGAAAGGGACATGTCCAGGGCACATAGGACTTGGTAAAACCCCCACGCTCCCACCCCTACCACTCAAGGTTAACGCTGTATATCCTCTTTTGTTTTGGGTTTTAGTTTTTTGAAACAGAATCTTATTATGTAAGCTAACCTGGAATTCACTGTGTATCCTGGGCTAGCCTTAAACTCCTGATCTTCATGCCTCAGCCTCTCTGTCTGCTGAGGTTGCCAGCCTACAGCCCCAACCCCATTTAGTCTTTGTTTCCTTGAAGCCCAGGGCACCTGCTAGAGAAGCACTGTACCATGGAGCTACATCCCTGGACAGCCTGAGCTGTTGAAAATGTCCAGGCTTGGGCAAGATAGTTAAGTACCTGAGTGACTTCAGTGTGTCAGGATAATCCTGGAATGGACCTACACTATTCTTTAATAGATGTATAGCCTTGGGTGTTATTTACTAAGCATTACTATCTTCCTATATAAAATAATAATAATATGTATCTCATCCTCCAAGCTGCAAGTTCTAAGGGGTCTCATAGCACAATAATAATTGATAGCGGTGGGGATAGTGAAATGAGATCATAAGAAAAGCTACTTAGTACATTTCCTGATGTGTGAGTTCTGCTTTGATGTGCAATTAGTTACATTTCTATACTTAACAAAAAATAAATTTAATTACAGAAACACTGGCGGAACCTTTATAGCTTAGAAACCGTACTAAGTAAGCTATAGGTGTGAAGGCTCTTGCCTGTAATCACAGCACTTGTAGGGCAGAGACGGAAGGAGTGCCAAAAGTTCAAGGCCTGCCTGAGATAGTGTTAAATTGCAGTCATGTGTGTCCCACAAGGTGACTTCATTCACTGTCTTCTCCTTATCAATGTCATTTCTCATCCTCCAGATCTAATCAGCTAGATCTGGAAGTCCCAAGATCACGTGTATATATAGGGCAATCCAAACAAGGGTATTGCCAAGTCTAAGTGAAAAGCCACCCTTGTATGTTCACAAATTTTGAAAAACAAAATAAAACAAAACAAAGTCATACTCCGAATCCTTGTACTTAAAATAGCAAATTGTGCTTACAACTTGTTTTTTTTAATAAATAAATAAATAAATACTAAAAACACCCACAGGTCTATCATTACTCATGAGCAAAATCCCCCAAAGAGAGCCCAAAAAGAGAATTCCCCCATGGAGATCCATTTCATTTCATAAATAATAATGAGGTGGCTCTTTGCAACGTGTTCTTGATTCCTCTGTCACACAATTCCCTTCATTTTTTTTTATTCAAATTTTCCTCCCTCATTCTGTAGAACAGCCATCACCAAAGAGGCAGCTGCCACTGTGTGCCAAGAGATTGTCGTGCCATTTTGCAGGGGTATCAAAAACCAGGAGTGTCAGTTACCTCCACATCTCCTATCTGGGGTCATGCCCTGTGAGAACTTATTCTATTTCAGCTTCTACTTCTAGGCTGTCAGGGGGAAAATGAGTCTGAACAACCCATAGAATGAGCACCTGCTTCAGTCACTGCCCTAGTATGGACACACTAATCCCTGGCTTTACGAGAGGTTTGCCTCCCATGCAACAGAGCCATGCTCTTCTAATGGGCCAGTGCTTCTGGTTTTAATACCCGAGTCTTGATTTCTAACAGGTGGGTGCCACAGTTGTTCTGCTTTTTGTATGCGCCAAGTTGATGGCTCAAACAATATGCAATTCTTCATAAAGAGCCTGTGAAGCCATGAGATGCTCTTAGTGGGGAGAGGGGAATCAGCTCAAGCCCCCACCCCCCCAACACATCAAGCTAGTGATTTTGACTAGGAATGGAGAATTTCCCAACCTTGCAGCTAGCTTTCTTCATCCTGGAAGAAAGTAGATGAATCAATATCTCTCTTCTCTCTTCTCTCTCTCTCTCTCTCTCTCTCTCTCTCTCTCTCTCTCTCTCTCTCTCTCTCTCTGTGCTTTATAATGTTTGCAAAATTCGCAGTGATATTAGAGCACAAGAGTAGCCTAGCTCGGGATAGCTAGAGTGTGGCACTAACGAGGAGTCACCCACTGACTGACATTAGGCTGCTGGTGCTACTGCTTGCTCCCTTCCCTCCCATCCAAGCTCATTCTGCAGTGATACAGCTACCTAGGCTCGGTAAGTGAAGCCCAGAAGTCTTTATAAAAAGACATGATGACATCAGAAAGAGGCGTGGTCCCTGTCTCCAGGTGTAATAGGGACTATGATATTGTCTACTTCCATGAGAACTGAAAGGCTTGGAGAATGTGTGATAGCCCTTTTTGCATCAGGAAAAGTAGTTGGGTGAATGGACAGGCAGTTTCAGAGTGGTCATATCTATGGCTTTGTATACAAGTCAAATGGGTTTTGTATTACTAAAATATAATGGGGGCCACTTAGGAGACTGCTCAGTTAGTAAAGTCTTTCTTGTATAATAAGCCTGAGAACTTGAATTCAAATCTCCAGGAGCCATGTAGAAAGCGTAGAGTGCCTAGAATTCTAGTGCTGGGGTGATGGAGATTGGAAGATCCCTACAGTTTGCTAAATGGCCCATCTTGCCAAATTGATGAGGTTCAGGTGCACTGAGAGGCCCCATCTCAAAAATTAAGGTGGTTGTCAGTTGAAGAAGACAACCAATGTTGATCTTTGGCCTCCATATGCATATATGCACATGCACATGCACAAACATACAGACACACAATAGAGATAGATAGATAGATACAGACAGACAGACAGACAGATAAATAAATGAGTTTGGAATGCCTGGATATCTCACATGTTCCTGGGTTCATTATATTCAAAGTTTGCCTGCAGACCATGGAACAAATGTGTTCTGTTAAAATAGGGAATGGCTTTTTTCTCTCAAAGTCTCAAATATGAGGAATAATAAAATATAAAGTGACCTAGAGTTGTCTACTCTCTATCTTTGCATGTCTGCCTCTCCTTTATTGCCTTTGCTTTTCTCTGCTTAAAAAGCTCTTAGCTTCCTGAGAGTCTGATATCCATAAACAAGCTATAACTCTCTTTCCATCCTGTATGTCTGTCTGTTTTGAGATATGGTCTCACTATGTAACTTTGATTGGCTTAGAACTCTGTGTAGATCAGGCTGGCCATAAACGCTGAGATCTGCCTGCCTCAGCCTCCCAAGAACTGGGATTAAAGGTGCACACCACTGTGGCAGGCCTCTTTCCTGTGTGTTGGGCACATTCTTCCCATCTCGTCCTTGCACTTACTAGCTTTGTATCTTAAGTGAGTTTCCTTACCCATCCAGCTCTCAGCACCTTCTCTAAAGTGAGCCTAATAGCAACCATACATAGAATCTATCACACAGGGCTGCAGAGGAGGGTGTATAAGACTGTACATGGAGAGCCCTTGCTCAGTGCCTCAGTAAGTGTCTCTGAGGAGCAGCCTTGTATAATGTCTGACTGCATTTCTGTTTTTTTTTTTTTTCCTTTTCTTTCTTTTTCTTTTTTTTATTTTTGGCAGCCCTTAGTAGAAAAAAAAGGAAAACTTTCTAAATAAGGAATTATAGATACAGCACATGGGAAAGTCCTCTAACTCTGTACAAGACAAAAATCGTGAAGTTTCAGAATAGCCTGTTCACTGCAAAGTCCCTTGTACTACAGCAGATGCTGTAACCTGGTAGAAGGTAAGCCATATTGGAAATCAAACAGCACCCCCACCATCTCCTTAAACCTAACCCACACATGGCGGGGTAGATTTAAGAGCTGGTAACTTGGCATGAGGAAGTGCTAGGTTTAGTGGGAAGAGAGAGGATTCACAAAGAACTGCTCAGCCTTCTCAGAATTGGGGATCGTTTGTTCCTTTGGGAAGTGGCTGCTTGCAGGGATAAGCATCTGCTCTTGCTGGAGAGTTTCAGCAACTACACCATCCATTCTCAAGTACCTGGTTTTGAGGAAAGGAGGTTCAGCTTTCTAGGAAAATTCAACCTATACACACCTGAGTCTGTCCTGGCTGGCCTCTAGTAGAGATCGCAACAGAAACCCTCAGTCTAGCAAGAAAGCCTCACTTGTCTCTCAATGCCTATGCCACCTCAGAGCTCCTCTCAGCCTTCCACCCTTACAGGAGGTTGCTCCCAGAGGCCCTCTATGGCTTGTTTTGCTCAGTTTGAATGCTGATTTTGCTCATTCTCCTAAATAATTCAGCCATAAGATGCTAAGGCAGATTCCCCATATATCATAGAGCAGTCATCCACAGGTTAATCTACTTCATGTCTCTCTTCTCTCTTCCTATCACAATGATTAGCTCATAACAATGACTTGTGCCTGTGGATTCACTGTGACCGGAGAAGGGTACCAACATGCTTGTGGGAAGGTCTGGGGCACAAATTCATTTTCACGACCATGATCTTGGCCAAAGCTTTCTGCCTTTCTAGGCCCCAATTTCTATGGCATTAGCATGTGATCCCTGCCTTTGGGGACCTTACAAGACAGCTGCAAGCATTAAAAGGGATAAGAAGACACAGTATGCTGTGTTAGCAGAGGGAGAGTTCTATTCAAATAAAAAATATCCAAATTAAGCAAAAATGTGGTATTCTTGAGAGTTGTTGCCATATGTGATCCATATATGATCAAACAAGCTTTTGTATAAACTCTCCAGATTCTGCAATTGCTTAAAGCCTTGTAAATGAGCATAAAGGTATTTTTAAAGGTCATTATCATTACTCCATTCTTAACTAAGTAGAAACTTCTCTTTGAACACTTGTCCTATTGCTATAGAAGGGCCTGACTGGTCTCTAGTTCCAAGAAGAGGAGTAAACACTAACATTTCAAGACAAACCTTAGCAGAAGGAGCTCAAAGACCACACACTTCTTGGTAAAGGTGGATTTCTCCCCATGTGGGGAGTCTGTAATGTCAGCCACTTAGGAGACTGAGGCAGAAGACTTGCAAAGGTAAAGCCAACTTAGGCTACAGAGTGAGTTCCTAGTCATTCTAGGTGGCTTAACAAGATTCTGTCTCCAAATAATAAGTAAAAGGAAGACTTAGGAGCTGAAGAGATGAGCCAGTAGATGATATAAGCCTTAATACACAAGCGCAAGGACCAGAGTTAGGATCCCTAGCACCCACATAGAAAATGGGGCAGGCATGCATGGTGGCCCACCTACAATTCCAGCACTCCAGAGGCGGAAACAGTGATCTTAAGAGCAAGCTGGCTACCTAAACTAGCTGAATTAGTAAGATCCGGGTTCAAAGAAAGATGCTTCATAAACAAAATGGAGTGTGATTAAGGAAGACACCTGATACTGGCCTTCCCAAGCATATGCAAACACACACACACACACACACACACACACACACTTTGGGTAGAAGACAGTGGATTCCAAATTAAAACTTCACACAGAGGAAAAGCATTGCCTCTCCAGCCATCATAATAAGTTGTCATTCTTCCTTTACCTGGAAGTCTACATAGGAAGCCAAAGGTCCACCTCAGCTCCTTACCAGCCTTTCCCACCTATTTTTGAAGCAAGATTTTGTCTCTCCTGCCAGGATCCAAGACCAGCACCAGCAGCCCTTATGCCAGGTCTCTTTCTGTTTGGCTTCATTTCCTGTTGTCTCATTAGCTTTCCCATTCAAAATGGAATTTAAGGTTGGAGGAAGTTATAAAACCCAACCTTTATAGTTGCAGGCTCTTTTCTCAGGAAAGGGGTATGTCTGCTCAACCTCTGGGAAAAAAATACAGGTATTATTTTGTTAGTACTACAAATAAGATAGCTTGAGGCATGGAACTTTATTGTCTCCAAGTTGTGGAGGCCAGAAGCCCAAGATCAAGGCGTGAGTGGGGCCAGGATGTCTGAGAGCCCTAGGTGGTGAGGGGCTCAGCTATGTAGTTCTGGTATTTGTCAACGATCCCTGGATTGCAGCTCCAGCATTCCAGGATGTGGCCATCTTCTACTTGTGTGTCTTCATGTTATCTTTTCTCTTCCCATGCCTGTCTCTATGCTAAAGTTTCTCCTTTTAAGAAGATACCATCAGTCACATTGGATTAGAGCCTACCACAATGATCGCATTTTAACTTTCTTGCCTCTATAGAGACCCTACTTCCAAAAAAGGTCTCATTCTGAGACACTCTTCATTAAGAGTTTGACGTATCTTCTGGGGAGGGATGCAATTGAAACCATATATTTTGTAGATGAGTGATATGGATGCAAAGACTTAACCCTTGAAAAAAATTCCAAATAAATTATCATTGGGGGTTTTTTGCCTTTGGTTAGGAGAAGATTATCAAGGAGCAAAGAATTTACCCATTTTGTTATTCATAAAATAATATTACATATCATATGTATATATTATCAAATATTCTAATACAATAAAGGATCCTTTTATTTTTTTATTTTATGTTATTTTATTGAGACAACACTTCACTCTGTAACCATGGCTATCCTTAAACTTGTTATGTAGTTAAGAGGCCAGCCTGACTCTTCCTCCAAAATGCTGGGATTAAAAGTATTGAATATATTATATATTTATTTTAGTGTATATATTGTGTAACATAAATAATGAACACAGGTTCAACCTATTGTATATACATATGTGCTTTCATATATATATATGTTTTTACCAAATAGTGATTTCAGGAAGAAGGTACTAAACCAAGTCCCTGTTATGTCAGAATCTAGATCAGGAGTATCACACCTGAGTTCAAATCATTGCTACATAAAGTATGAAGGAGAGTGATGAATAGTGATATTTGACAGTGAAATACTATACTTTTTGTATAATATAGGATTATAATTATATATACATATATAATTATAATATAGAAATACTATACCTTATGTATAATATAGGATTAACTCTGAACACTTTTGACACTGTTCAGAAAAGGGAAAGCTCAAACCAAACCTAGGATTGACCACTGAGAGTGGAGGAGACTTAGCTCACTTTGCATCCAGTTTCCCAAGACCTTGGGAGGAGTCTGGTCTCGCACTCTATGCTTGGATCTGGAGTGAGCTTGTCCATCTGCTTTCAGAAAGAACAGTGTAAATACCTGTGGCTGTGGTTCCTTCTTTAGCTTAGAAAAGTTTTAAGTGACCCCAGAGCCCTACCCATGTGCCCAAGTAATCCCACTGACTACAGCAGGACCCTTCCATGGATGGGCCTGAAGCTTCTAGTTCTCATTACACTGCCTCTCAAGAGCCAAGACAGTCTGACTTGAGCTTGATGATTTCTTTGTTTTTTCTCCTGTATAAAGGCTAAAGGAAGAAAAACTTCTACTTTGTCCTCTTTAGAGGTTGATTCATCACAGAGAATTGGGGAAAGGGGAAGAGGTGTACAAGGAATGTTGCCTGCATTTGGGATAATGGACAATGGAACTATCAGTCTAGGAAGATACAAAGTCTTTAACATCAGCAAGCCAAGCAGGCAAGCTAATGAACAGAAGCTATGATCTCAAACAATAAAGGCTCTTCCACTATTACAAACCTTGAAGTGAAATATTGGGAAAGGTGGTGAAGGGGATAGCGAATTAACTAAATTCTGGTCCTTAGGGTCTAGACAAGGAGGCATAGGGACAGGCAATAATTTCTGATAGTCGTGTGTGTGTGTGTGTGTGTGTGTGTGTGTGTGTGTGTGTTCAGTGCATGCATACATGTTCATGTATATGTATACATATACAGATACGTGCATGTGTGTGCACACACATGTAAAAGTGTAGAGGCCAGAGGCCAATGTTGGGTGTCTTCCTTGACTGTTCTCCAACTGATTTTTTTTTTCAAGACAGTGTGTGACTGACGCTGGAGCTCATAGACTCATTTAAGCTGTCTGGTCATGAACTAGAGGGAATTGCCTGTATTCATCCCAGGCCCTACTCCACCCCCCCTAACCCCCACCCCTCACCCCCGCCTCTCTAGAGCTGGGATAACTAGCACACATCATGGTACCTGGCTTTTTACATAGGTTCAGGGATCAAAGTTCGGTGCTCACAGTTGCAAAGCAAGCACTTTACCTACTAAGCCAACTCCCCAGCCCCACATATTTGTCTTGTCTATTCAGAAACTCTTGTCGGATTGCTTATTGTATATCAGACACTGTGATGGGTTTCTTAAAGAGTTTCCAGGGATTCGGCTGATGGCTCCATGGTTAAGGGCGTTGACTGATGGTAGCTCACAACTATCTATAACTGTAGTTCCACAGGATCCAACCCCTCTTCTGGCCTCTACAGGCACCAGGCAAATCCATGGTACACAAACATGCATGCAGGTAAAACACTCATACACAAAAGATAAAATTCTAAATTAAACAAAGTTTATGGGCCAAGAATTAAGGATAAAAATAAGTAGTAGGGATCAAAATGGCATAGAAAAGAGATGTGAGGCTTTCTTTTTATCTGAGGGGTGTACTAGTATCTGTATATGTGTGCTCATGTGCCCATGTGCACATACATACATACATACATACATACATGGTTTTCTTTTTTCCCAATGCCTCAGCCACAGCCAAAGCTTCTTTACTTTCTGTAATATGTGCACACACCTCTCAAATTGTAGGCTCCCTAAAGTTGACTGACAGCCCTCCTATCAAAAGAACCTTTCTTCTGAATCTTTTCTCCCTCTCAGGAGCCAAGTGATGGCAATTGGCCCCAGTCAGGATGCATACACATGTGCCACGTGGCCACACTCTGGGTAAAGCCAAGACACATAGTAGCTTTGAGTTAGGGAAAGATACATGCCAGTTAGGTCCGTTAAAAATCAACCAGACAGCCTATAAAATCAACCATGGTTTGACTTGGACATAGGCCACTCTTAAGAGGCTATATACATGCACCCTGCTTTAAAGACTCTGCCCAAAGCTCCCAGTTTTGAAAGGGAACAGTGAATGTTCCTAGCTGGGTTTTGGAAGCTATCTAGAGCCCTTGCTTACTGACACAAGTTGTATCAAGGAGGTGGTGTGGCCCTGGGTGGAGCATCCAATCCAACTCTCGGCCCTCCCTAGGCTAAGATCCTGAAATCATCTCAAGTGAACTGGCCTTTATTTGGTTTCAGTAGCCTTGTAGAGCCTACTAAAGGGTTAAACGTGTGGTCTGGCCTGCTGTGGAGTTGAGAGTCTTGCACAGACACAAACCTACCTTGTCTTTTTAAAATGAGAAGGGACTCTGGGGCTTTGTGGCAAATGGTGTAGTTTTCTGGGGTAGGAAGGAGGGGGAATTAATCTCAAATAAATGATTAAATTAAAACATAAACTGAATTAGAGGCATACATTTGGGATTTTTCCTTACATTTTTATGGAAATTATGAAATACATCCCTATCCCTTTGTTCGACTTTCAAATTAAAACAACTCAGCTTCTCCACACGGGAGGAAAGGGGTTTCTAGGACCTGAGACTTCCAGTTTCCCCTTGTGTATGGCTTTCTGTATTTATTTTTTAAAATTTCGTGTTCAGCTAAGGCATGGATCCCCATTGTTTTGTAGCCTTTTTGTGGTTTGATTTCACATTGGACTACTTACCTTTTAGTAACTAAATTCCCAGCCCAGCGAAAAGTTCTCTCTCTTACAAGGAGCCCGGGCTCTTATTTATTTCACAACCTTTATTTGCGTATCAGATGAACCATGACATTTAAACTATGCTTGATAGCTTAACAGATTATAAGAACAAAACCAGATGGCCCAAACAAAAATAATGCTTTGATTGCTTTCAAATTCAACATCAAAAATTAAAAACAGCTTTCAGAAAGCCTTGACATTTTTTTTTTGTAGAAATGACTTTGAATCATATATGTATACATGGACCTTCTGACCCCAAATTAGAAGTATATAAAACAAAAATTTAACAATGGCTAGTTAGGAGTGTTTTCCTCTTTCATCTTTTCTATGGCTCCATTTTTCCCTGTAGTTCCTTTTAGAATAAAACTATATATGTGTATATATTTAATGGCTGCTTTTTAGTTTAATTTGAATGGCGCCTTTTTAAAGGATCCTGTCGAGGTGTTTTTCTCTATGAAGAAAATGGACTTTGTTAAGCATTAGCAGTTCATAATTCTTCCACAGAAAACGGTGAATAATGTGCAGTTACTTTAGCACTATGTTTCTCGGGGCTCCAAAACATAACCTGTCCCAGGGTCTTTAGCAGGAGTGCAAGTTCCATAAAAGCACTTATTTCATTTTCTAGCTCACGTTAGTGTACCTTCGGCATGTAAGACCTTGCATTAATCTCAAGTCTCGCTCCCTTTGAGAACAATTAGCCAAATAATTCTTTAAAACTGGACTATAAGAGAGCCCTGATTTTAAAAGGCTTTCTACCCTTGAGGTAGTATGCAGGGTAAAATTAGATTCTGACAGCCTGGCCTGCTAAACTATCAAGCGTTCAGAGCATCCAGATGCTTGTCTCGCTGTCTCAGTCTCCGTGTCTCTCTCCTTGTTCTGTAGAAGACCCTTTACTGCAATGCTGACTCCTTTTTCTTCAAAGAAGATACACAAGAATGAGCAAACTTGGTTGCAAATCCGAGCTCTGACACTTCTATTTTCCCGAGCTAATTGCACGCTCTCTTGGAGTTTCCTTTTCCTCTTTGTTGCCCTTTGTTTTGACAACAAGAGTCTGGGAAAACAATATACAAATGATCACTTTGCTGTCTCAAGTATCCTGAATTTTAAAAATAAATTAACTGTCGAACCAGACAGCTTCCAGGGGTTTATGGAGTGATCTCTTTCTCCAAACGGTTCCAAAAACATATGTGGAAATGTTTAGCTAATTCCCCTCCCTGTTCTCCAGGAAGAATTCCTAAATGTCTCTAGCAACATCAGAGGAGATGGGTGGACAAAATTCCCACCTGCTTTCTAGTAGATGTGTGGTTTAGGCTTCTCACTGTGCCCAGTAACGCCACAAAACTCATTTGCACTTGAGGTTTTGTATCTTTTAGAAAGTTCCATAATCTAAACATGGTGACTCATGCCTTTAATATCAACACTTGGGAAGCAGAGACAGACCCATATCTTGAGTCTGAGGCCAACCTGGCCTACATAGGAAGTTCCAAGCCAGCCAGCCCTACATAGTAAGCCATTATCTAAAGAAATAAAAAAGAAAAGCATCCTGAAATTTCAAAGTCCCTATATTTTAATCAATATAAAATACACCTAAAGTCTACCTCCAGGCTCCACATGCACACATAGAATAACATACACACACACACACACACACATACACACACTAGTTATAAAACCAACTAACAAACGTTCTTCTGGTCTCAGTGAAACTCTGTTCCTTTTAACCAATGTGCCACCTTTTACACTTACCCCAGATTCTATTTTTAAGTTTCAGAACACGGGTTTTCAACCTTCCTAATACTGTGACCCCTTAATACAGTTCCTCATGTTATGGTGACTTCCAACCATAACATTATTTCTGTTGCTACTTCATAGCTATAACTTTGCTACCACTATGAATCATAATATAAATATCTGATATATAGGATATGTGATGTGTGACCCCTGTGAAAGGGTCCTTCTACCCTCAAAAAGGACTTGTCCCAGAATGAGAATCACTGTTTTAGAACTGATGGATATAGTAAATAACTTGTGTCAACTGTATCATAATATCATATTATCCCCCATAAATTATTCTAAGAATATGAATATACTCTTTTCATTCCATGGGCACATTAATAGATTGATAATATTTGAAGAAAACTTTTGGCATATATGCACTGTCTTTGCTATTATCCCCTGAGCAGTATAACCTAGTGACTGTTTCCATAGCATTTATATAAGTAATCTAGAGATGAGTTAGAGATGAGTGTCCTGAAGGATGGGGCTGGGTTGTATGCTTTTTGTATAAGAGAGGTGAGCATTTGCAGATTTGGGTATTTCCCCCCAAGCTCCGATAACCAGCCCTATACAGTGAAGGACAACTGGGTCTGTTTTGTTATTCCAATTGTTATTTTCCACTTTAAATACATCCCTGTCGAACTTCACAAGTAACATTTCCAGGCATTCCCTGTAGAATCTTGGCGTGGTGGCATTCCATCATAATTTCTCACCACACCTGAAGGTTGCCATCTTGTCTAGTCTGGCTATTCTATGGATTCACCAGCTCTGCCTCTTGGCCCCTAGGATTACCAGCAGCCAAGCAACTTTGTACCTACCTTCTGGAGATCCGGACCTCCTGCTTACAGCACAAGCGTTTTACCCATTGGGCCATCTTCCTAACCCTCATTTCATGCATTTTGAATGTAAAGGATTATTCTGAATAGGGGCAGTCTTGGGTAGAGGAAGGGAAGCAAAGGAAACTTTTTGTTGAAGGAACTAGTGGGAAATGTATATGCATAAACCACATTCAAGAAAACAGAAAGTTCCTTGTACTCTGGAACTGCAAGGAAAATAAACATTTTGCATCCAGGTGTTAGAAGAGTTTGCCTGGCCACTCTATAGCTCAGTTCAGGACGGTATGTTCCATAGTTGAGCCCTGTTTCGTTAAACCAACAAATCTCAGTTCAGGGCAGGGAAAATTTGCAATCAAGGCCAAATGCAGCTCCCATAATACATACTCTAAAACCTGTTTTCTATGCCCACCTGCCAGAAGCTGGACAGTAGTCACAAGGTGAGCGCTCCTGTCTTTGTATTTCCATCCTCCTGGGTCCCCAACTGCCCCATTAGCACTGATGGTTTCCAGAGAGTTTAGCTGGAATTGTGCTTGCATCCCACATCTCTTGGGCTGCTGTGTACAGGTCCAACTAGAGTTGGAATACCTTCAGTCTGGTACCTCCCATCATCTCCCACTTCCCTTCTTAGCCCCTCAGCTGCCTTCGACCCTGATAACCCCAGTCTTCTTGGTCCCTTCTCTAGATCCTATGCTGCCCGCTGAGCTCAGTTAGGTAGGTGTAAGGAAAGCCAGCTCATGGGACGAATTCACACTGTGTGATGAACCTATAACCATGCCCCAGTCCAAATGAGTGCAGCATGGGTGCATAAACACCCTTCTCCCTGGTCCCTGCAAAGAGCAAGCAGCTGCGGAGAGGATGGCTGCTGGATTTTTTTTTTTTTTTTGATGGGGTGTTTTCAGCAAAAGGGGGCATATCCTAAAAATAGCCTTGAAATACTGGGCTCTGACTTAGGAAACCTATTATCAAGTACATTCTGCTCTCCTCCTAATCTCTAGCCTTTCCCTTCTCCCTCAGAGCTATGGGACCTTGAGCATAGTTTGTGCTGACTTGCATTAAAGTTCTTTTTTTCTGAGTCCAGAGGTATGTCGTCATGTACATAGGCATCTTCATTTATGGCTTCTGTTACGTGGCAATCTGTTGCTGGCTAGAGGAAATGGGTTCCTCTACATGGTCCAAGTTTGGAGATTTGTACTAAGTGATTGCTGAAACAGTGGTGTCAGCAAACGCTCTCTTTCAAACTGAATCAGAGCAGTAGAACTTGAAAAGTGGGTGTGGGGCAAGAAGATAGTCTGAAGTTATTGCCTGGCTTGTTTCTTGGAGAATGTAGGCTTTTGGTGACTTTATTTGGATTATTCATGAGAGAAGGGAAGGGAGGGGGAGATTACACAAAGGATGCTTGGGAAAGGGAGAGGAAATGGACAGATTAACTCCTGGACCAGAACAGCTTTCTTTCGACTGGAGCCTCAATTTGGGGATTGAGAACAAAAATGGGATGAAAGAATTGTTTCCTTGGCCTATTCCAGGAACTACTTAATGAGAAAGGTTTTGTTCTAGACAGATAGATGGCCCCAAGTAGTGAGATCATGTTAAAGAAAGGAAAGGGAACTGAGGGGAGACAGGAATTGAGAAAGGAAGGAAGGAAGGAAGGAAGGAAGGAAGGAAGGAAGGAAGGAAGGAAGGAAGGAAG
>NC_034613.1:43529576-43567158 GCF_900095145.1 Mus pahari | reverse complement strand
TCTCTCTCTCTCTCTCTCTCTCTCTCTCTCTCTCTCTCTCTCTGTGTGTGTGTGTGTGTGTGTGTGTGTGTGTGTGTGTGTGTGTTTATATGAGTGTCTCTGTGTATCTCTATCTCTCTGTCGCTGTCTCTGCGTGTCTGTCGCTGTCTGTGTGTGTGTGTGTGTGTGTCTGTGTGTCTGTGTGTTTATATGTGTGTCTCTATCTCTCTGTCGCTGTCTCTGTGTGTCTGTCTCTCTGTGTGTGTTGCTGCTGCTGCATTTCTATTGTTGCTTTTGTGAGAAAATAAAATAAAATCAGTCAGCCCCATTAGCAACAATTCAGATCAAAGACAGTTCAGAAAAGTCTCCTTTGGCTTCTTTTTATATCACCCCCAACACTACAGAGAGAATGAACAGTCATTGAGAAGAGAGGAAAGATAGCAGGAGCCAGCAAGCAAGCGGTGTCCACCACAAACCCAGCATTCCATCCAGACCAGTGCACTCACTCTTTGTGGGCCTCCATACAGCAGTACTTTCCATTTGAAAACTCTGCATATCTGTCAAGAGCAAAGGCAGAGAAAGGGCTGCCTGTTTACAAATAGGAAAGAGTAATGTCTTAGTGGAGCATCTTAGCCTGATGCTATGAATATAGTAGGCACTCAATAAATATTTTTCAAAGGATGAAATCATCTATATGGGGAATACTTAGCAGGGAACAAAAGCTAATCTCTACACTTATGTACATGTATTTCCTTCCAATGTTTAGGCACTTTCCATTTGATTCATGTGCTTTTCCATGTTTAAAGTGAAAGCTGAATTAGACATTATCTGATAATGTTATTCTCCTTTCTCCCCTTGTCACCTCCATCTACAGCCATGTTTTAGACACATATTCTTAGTTTCATTCTTTTCTCCCTGCCACTCTCTCTACCACTCTTTTGAAAGGCAAAAGGCAAAAAGAACCCAAAAGGTAGCAAGTGCAGCAGTGTCGAGGCAAAGAATGTAGGAGCTAGTTGGTCAATCTACACAGAAAGCATAAACAAACTGCTTCCTTTTTAATGTAGGGTTTCTTTTAAGTAATTTATATGTGATACACATGTAAAATGTAAAAAGTACTGAGAAGAGAGAAACTTCCATGTGAGGCAGAAGTTAATTTTAATTTCATTGCAGGGGCTTGCATATTAAAGATAACTAGCATTGCTCCTTGGGACTTTATTTATTTATTTATTTGGCCAGGCTTTGGATGAAATCCAGGCTGTCCCATATTCCAGGCTAGTGTTCTACCACTGAGCAACATTGTCCTGGAATGGTGGCATATGGCTTCTTTAAGTTAGCCTTCTCATACTGTTTTGGTATAAAACACATATTGTTCCCTCATGTGGAGAATGAGACTCTGCACTGATCAGGGTTGTTATCCCATTTTGTGTAAGGCTAACAACAACAACAAAAAAATCCAAATGAAACAGTTTCCATATTAAACATTAAATCAAAGAAAAATACAGTTTAAACTAGTCTGCCTTAATGGTGTAATGTTCTCACATATATTATCCCAATGAGTCCTTCCATATGACCTACTTTCTTAGCAAACAAATTGAATTTTAAAACCTAAGAAAACGCCTGGTGAAATGTTTCAGTGGATAAAGGCTCTTGCTGGCAAGCCTGACAACCTGAGTTCCATTCCTGGAATCCACGTGGTAGAAGGAGAAACTCCTGAAACTTGTCCTCTGCCCTCTGTCCTCTGTAAACTTACCTCCACACAGTGAGCAAACACCTTCCCACAATCAAATATAATAAATTCTTCAAAATAAAAATAAAATAAAAATCTAAGGAGAAATTGCATTTTATCCCTGACAACAACATATTGAAATTTGGCTGAATGGCTTAGCTAAATATGACCAAATTAATTCATCTGGAACTTTTATCAGTAGCATTGTAACTCATGATGACCAAAAGATTCTCTGATATATTGGGTCATGTCTTAAATCAAAGGAATTTCAGAAAGAAAGAAAATCAGGGAAAAGGAGGAAGGAAAAGAGGGAGAGAGGGAGGGAGGGAGGGAGGGAGAGAGAGAGAGAGAGGAGAGAGAGAGAGAGAGAGAGAGAGAGAACAAAATAGAAAAATAAAACCAAGTACAAATAACAAAAATAGCATTCTGAGCCTGGTGTGGTGGCTTACAGTGATCTCCCAACACTTCTGAGGTAGAGGTAGAAGGATTGTCACAGTCCAAGGCCAGATTATACAACATAGTGAGTTACAGGCCAGCCTTGGCTACAGAGTAAGACCCTGTCTCAAAGAAAACAAACAAACAAACACAAACAAACAAAAACATAATCCCCTAATTGCACTTCTTTTAAAAACTCATAATTGAGCTTTACCTTATTTACTCATAATTGAGTTACCTAACACCTAAGGTAACGTGCCTCTTACGTTTTTATGTGTTCTAGAATCCTTCCTGGACACCTTCCTGCCTCCTGTGAGTCTTCACCCAACCTGCTGCAAGAATGAACCTTCTCAAGTTCCTGGGAGGCACTGTCTTAGTCACCTTCATGTTCTCCAGCTACTCGGAGCAAAACCAAGTGAATGTGCTGTGCTCGACAGATTGGTTCATGGTCACCGTTCACCCCTTCTTGCTGAATAATGATGTGTATGTTCACTTTTATGAGGTGCACCTGGGCCTTGGTTGCCCTCCCAATCACGTTCACCCGCATTTCTACCAGTTCCACTACCGCGTTACCGAATGTGGCATCCGCATCAAGGCTGTCTCTCCAGATGTCGTCATCTATAGCTCTGAGATTCACTACGCTTCCAAGGGCTCATCAGCGAGATATGTGATTCCCGTGTCGTGTGCTGCCCCTCGCCGGTCCCCTTGGCTCACTAAGCCCTACTCCGCGAAAGCACCTAGCAATAACATGGGTGCGACCCCGAAGAATGATACTTCGTACCACGTGTTCACCTTGCCAGAGCCTAGCCAGCAACCCAACTGCAGCTGCCCACCTTATGTCTTCACTCAAAAGAGCATGTAAACCCTCCATCACGGAACAGAGTCTTTGGAGGTCCCTCTTGTGTAGTCATCTGATTGTGCAAATGTTTCTGGGGACTAGTGTGTTCACTCGGATGATCTGAGGAAACCCATATAGTGCCCAGGTTTGAGGGCTTCTGAAAATTCTGTTTCTAAGAATTAGTATGTAGCATTTTCTACTGTCAGCCAAATAAATGCCATTACAGCTCTTTTAGGGGAATTTTGGAAGGGGTCAATTCATATATAGCTGATTGTAACTTTTTTTTTTACTATTTTTGTATCTTTTTAAAACAATAATAAAATTCTGATTGGCATTAAATTATCAGTTGGATGGTTTTGCTTCATAAACATATATCTCATTTTATCTACGGACCAGGCATTAGTCTAAGTGGTTTGCGAGCATTGGTGCCTGGGTTTTTCTCTCTGGGATGGTTTCCCACCCCTTCAGGTTCCTCTACAAAGACTTTCCCAGGAGAATCTCTTGCTTTGTATCCACACTTCCCGTCTTCTCATCTTCTGTTTACCACCACAAAGCTTAGCACTAAGTCTCCCTTGTTTGATGTCCAGCTATACCACTTTTTATGTACAGAAAGGATAAGCTAGTTATCTTCAAGTCTCCATGGTTCTGGGAAGCAGACAAGTCACGTTCCAATGCTCCCATGCTAGGTTCCCAAGGCTGAGCTGGGTCGTAAACTTACAGTGCTTTGATAACAACCCTCCCACCCACCCCCAACATATAAACTATCAGAAACAAGCCCAAAGTGTGGCTGTCCATTAGCTTTCTCAAAGGCTTATAGCAAGAAGAGGAAGTGAATAAGTCAACAACTATTTATTATGCAGTGAAACTACATGCAGACCTGTCTCTGGACACCAAATAAATGGTAGTGAGAAGAAAGGGACTCAGAGAAATTGAGGTTGCATAGCTCGTAAGCAAATAAGTAAATAAAGATAAACTCAGTGAGTGACAAATTCTATGCAGAACTTCAAACAACGTGACATGGGAAATTGGGGAGGGAACAGGCCTCTGTGATCTTGCCATTTGAACTATGTCTTAGATGTGAAGACTGAGATAATCTGGAGAGAAAATATTCCAGATAGTAGAGACATCTCTGTTAGCTCTTACTACAATCTTGTAAAAGAAGTGCTCTTCTCATACCCAGTTTAAAAATAAGAAAACTTTTCTTTTTGGAAGAGGCAGGAGGATGGCTACAAGTTCAGACTAATATGATCTACATGGTGAGACTGTCTCCACACACACACACACACACACACACACACACACACACACACACACACAAGGGTGCAGGGGAGGAGGGGAATTGAGACATGGCTGATTAAAAAAAACAGTTCATGGCCATATACCTAGTAAGAAGCAGGCTCTTCAAAATATCATGTTGTGCATCATAAGCATAACATTCTTATTTGTCAATAGAAGTTAATTTTTAAAGAAGAAAGTAGTGTGCAAGAGAGATGACTCAGCCATTAAAGGCATTTGCTGCTCCTCAAAGGACCAAATTCAGTTTCCATCATCCACATCAGGCAGCAGCCATCTCTTTACTTGAGTTCTAGAAGATCCAAAGCCTTGGCTTTTGTTGGTACCTACACACACCTGCCCACCCACAAACAGACATACACACATGTACATAACATAATGAAATATGTTAAAAGAAATCTTTAACTAAAATCAAGAATGCAATGTTGTAGCACAATTTTTCTCATTAATAAAGGTGAAGTGCTTTTGCCAGGTGAATAAAGATGTAGAGGGCCATCACCAAGAAGAGAAATTCAACTATGGTAGTTAAAGAAACAGAGATTCATCTCAGTTTTTCCCTTTTTGATAAACTGACAGGTTGCAATCCCTGGAGGGTAGGTATGAATGCAACAAGTACATATTACAATTATCTGAGGGGTCAATCACTACATTAGATGTTGGGAACTTAATGGCTGACAAAAGTCAACACAGTTTGATGTGATAAACCATGTAAAGTTATCTATGGAGTTAGAGGCTGTAAAGGCTATTAAAGCCCATAGGATGGGTTTGCACAAAGGTATGAAGACCAGGACTGAGGTCATAGGAGAAAATGCCAGGAGTTTATTTCAACCCAGTGGAGGCAGGGCAAAAGGACAGATGATGGTGGAAAACAATAAAAAAGATAAGAAGAACATCAAAGAAGACATAAGTGACCAAAAAATGATGTGTGGCAAGATTGGGAAGACAGACAGATCAGATCTAGTTGCCAGGGCAACAGATAAACCAAGATGGAGTAAGCCTAAAATTCATGAAATTGGGAACAATTTAGGAGGTTCTGATATGAAAGTTAGTTTCATTGAATTAAGATGAAGGAGAATGACATTTTAGACAGAGAGAAGCTATCAACTGCCAATAGCTCCACAGCTATAAATGGGACTTGGTGAGACCCTCCCAAATTCATGCTGGAATTTTAGCTGGCTTGATCTTGTGGGGGGAGAGGAGTCTTATGCATCCATCCAAAGCTACTGTGAGTTGTTATGTGCAATAGCTCCCATGCTCCGGAGGATGGCCCTACCTTCCAATACACACACACACACACACACACACACACACACACACACACACACACACACACACTGGCATCACTAAATAGACTCATGGGTTAAAAAAAAGAATATATGAACTTGGAAGTGAAAAGTGATGAAGAGGTATGGGAGACTTCAGAAGAAGGCAGGAAGAGTAGATTTGATTTTTAAAAAATTACTATAAACATGCATGAAATTCTCAAACTGGTAAGATGGCTGGTGAGATGGCTCAGTGGGTAAGAGCACCCGACTGCTCTTCTGAAGGTCTGGAGTTCAAATCCCAGCAACCACATGGTGGCTCATAACCATCCGTAACAAGATCTGACACCCTCTTCTGGAGTGTCTGAGGACAGCTACAGTGTACTTAAATATAATAAATAAATAAATCTTTTAAAAAAACAGAATTTCTCAAACAATAAAAGAAATGCACGTTTATGAAAAAATACTGATCAGTTACCATATTTTACATAACTTAACATCCCAGTATAATTAAGCAATGTTTTAAATCAGTAATAAAATCTGAGACAAAGCTGTGGAAGAGCAAAAAGCGATCTTAATCCTGAGTCATGTCTCCAGCCCTTAAGCCCTGAGTTGTCTGTTGAGTAATGTAATTAGCTTATGATACACCACTCCAAAAGAATGTTATCATTCTTTATTGTGGTAATGCTCAGTTAATTCTCAAGGTGACAAGGTTTATAAGCCTCCATAACATTGTGTTCAGAATGTTTGTAATAGTAGTAAGAAATGCTTTGTTGGGGCTGGAGAGATGGTTCAGTGGTTAAGAGCACTGACTGCTCTTCCAGAAGTCCTGAGTTAATTCCCAGCAACCACATGGTGGCTCGCAACCATCTGATGACCTCTTCTGGTGTGTCTGAAGGCAGCTACAGTGTACTCATATAAATAAATAACTCTTTAAAAAAAAACAAACAAAGAAAGAAATACTTTGTTGCCATCAAAGGAAATGAGCATGTTCACCTTTCAATTTCTAGAAAAGCCAAAAAGGTCTGCACCATTTGTTAGGGTAATTGCTTGTCAGATATTTAAGAATTAGGGCTGTAATGAGATGCTTCAGCTGTAAAAGGAGACTGAGAGTAATGTCCAATTGTTCTACTCTTGGGCTGAGGATGCAGCTTGCTAGTACAGTGCACGCGTAGTGTGTGCAAGACCCTGGCTTCAGTCTCTTAGCACCAAGAAAAACTCTCTCCTCCGTGTTGTTTTCCTAAAACAACAAACCACATTTTAAAAATATTGCTAATTTATTTATTCTTTGGTTAAACTATATATTTTCATTGAGTAAATTACATACACACACATATATATATATGTCTATATATAGAGAGAGAGACATATATACACACATACATATATATGTCTATATATATGTATGTGTGTATGTATATATGTATATATTTGTGTGTATGAATATATATATACACATATACACTCTAAGGCAAACATATTAATTTTAATGTATAAGTTCTTTTTATTACATTTTTTGTGTGTGTGCCACAGCATGAAAATGGAGGTCAGAAGACAATGTTATGAAGTCACTTCTCTTCTTCTTCCACCATGCAGGTTCTGGGGAACATAATAAAGTCCTCATGTTTGATAGCAAGCGCCTGTACCCTCAGATCAACCTAGCCTAGAATATGAAATCCAGTCTTTAAAAAAAACAATAATTTTCCTAGTGATGTCCATCAAATAGTCAATTTTTCTTTTTAAATTAAAAAATATTGGGCTGAAGAGATAGCTCAGCAGTTAAGAGCACTGACTGCTCTCCAGAGGTCCTGAGTTCAATTCCCAGCAACCACATGGTGGCTCACAACCATCTGTAATGAGAGCTGATGCCCTCTTCTGGGGTGTCTGAAGACAGTAACAATATACCCATACATAAAATAAATACTTCTTTTAAAAAATTACAATTTGTTTTTTATTTCTTTGTATAGGTGGCTTCTAGTGGGCCTTGGTACATATTTAGAGGTCACAAGGGAACTCTGCAGAACCACTTCTGTCCTGTCTGGTGGGTCAGAGAGATAAAATTTGGGTCTTCAGGTTGGTGGCAAGAACCTTTACCTTCTCTGCCACCTCACTAGCCCCATCTGTTTTCTAAGATTCATTTACATGACAGAACACAAGGAAACCCGGGGTGCAGACCCACCCCCCAAGCAAAAGAGGGTCAGTAGTTTAAGAACAAATTGATGTAGCAGTAAGCGTCCATATCATTCCTATACAAACACCCTGGAATAATTTATGGTCTCCAAGTCAAAATAAAGTAATCTCTGGGGTTGGGGATTTAGTTCGGTGATGGAGCACTTGTTAAAAATCCTCCTCCAATGATAAAAGATGCTCCCACACACTGAAGAAGGGAGGTTATTCAGGTTATAGAGCAAGTGTGCGGGAGATCCAGGCTGCCCGAGTTACTTTCAATGTTGTTTTAACTTCATGAAAATATTTGATGACAATATTTTCAAAGTGCCCGTGAAAGAGAACACTCTCCATTTGGAGACTGTGTCTCCACCAAAACCAGTCAGATGCTAGGTTGCTAGAGCAGTTCTTTTTCTTTTCCCTTTCCTTCTTTCTTTTTTCTTTTGACTTAACATTTACTGTTGTTACAAAACATACCTATTGCCCGGCGGTGGTGGCGCATGCCTTTAATCCCAGCACTTGGGAAGCAGAAGCAGGCGGATTTCATACCTATTGATAAGCTTAGCCATTATTATTATTATTATTATTATTATTATTATTATTATTATTTTGGTTTTTCGAGACAGGGTTTCTCTGTATAGCTCTGGCTGTCCTGGAACTCTCTCTGTAGACCAGGCTGGCCTCGAACTCAGAAATCCGCCTGCCTGGCAGCCATTAACTTTAAAAGACAATGAGAAATCAAGTCAGGACTAGTTAGGACTTCTGGTGTTCACAGCTAGGGGAGAGGCGAGTGTTGGAAATAAGACAAAGGAAGAGGAAATGAGGACAGTTACCTTAGTTATTTTTTTGTTGCTATGATCTAATGCCCTGAGGAGAGCAACTCAAAGCCAGAGTAGGCTGGAGAGATGACTCAGTGGTTCAGACCAAGGACTGCTCTTATAGTAAGCCTGAGTCTGGTTCCTAGCATCCATATCGGGTGCTCACATTCACCTGGAAGTTAAGCTTCAGGAGATCCAACACATTTTCTGGTTTCTGAAGACACCTATGCACATATGCTATACAATACACATAAATTTTTTTTAAAAAAGTAAAGACAGAAAGGGTTTATTTTAGTTCACAGTTCAAGGTTACAGTTTTTGTCATTTCAAGGAACTAAGCCACATGGTTACAGGATCTTGAGGCTGCTATTCCCATCAGAACCACAGTGAGGAAGCTCAGTGATCATATCTTCAGTCTAAGCCCCAAGCCCATAGTCTGGTTCTTCACACAGTTAAGATAGGTCTTCCCACTCCAATTAACCTACTCTAGATAACCCCTCTCAGAAATGCTCAGAGAGTGACTTCATCTACATAATTCTTCCTAGCCTTGCTGCTGGGCTTGTGACTGGAGATCCTGTCAGGCTGACACATCATATTAAATATGACGTGGAGGAAGGTGACGCATCTTCTGACGAAGAGTCAGCAAGGCCTATCTTTTTCTCCTTTTTTCTCCTCCCAAATCACAATTTTACTTGTGTACAATGGAGACTGGAATATTCTACATAAAGAAGGAAGTGGTTTTTACAGAATTTGTATGTCACAGAGTTACCATTTAAGTTAGGTGAATCTGTTAAAAAAAAAATACTGTTTTGAGATATGATGACACGAGGCCCTTTAAAGCCCCTTTATTATCTTTGACTAAAGCCAAATCTCCTCTTTGAAAACTAGGGATGTAATTCTGGTGTTTGAGTTCTCTCATAGCACACTCAGAGCTCTGGGGTTGATCCTCAGCACTGCATAAAACGGGTGGGGTGGTGCACACTTACAATCCCAGTTCTCTGGAGATGAGGACAGAAAAATCAAAAGTCCAAGATCATTCTCACCTACAAAACAAAATTGAGGCCAGTTCCAACCTAGGTTACATGAGACTGTGTCCAAAAACATGTCTCCTTCTCCTCCCAGTGGAACTTCCCTGAATGCAGATATCTCCCCAACTCCTTTAGCAACAGCAGTCCTCCTCAAACCAAGTCCATCTCCTTTTAGGCCTCTTCCACTACTGGGACTCTGAGAAGTTTTCCCCCCATTTCATCCAAATCCCCATGTCCCTACAAGATTCAGCTTCAGACTTACAAGTACAAAGCATAGTGATGGGTTTTGAGGAGAAAATCTAACAACAAATTAATTCCACATTATTTTTTGGTGACTGTGAATGTCAGTCCCAGATGGACTTCCGGGTATGCCAGTGCGGTAGACCTGGGTTAAACACCTAACAGTGGGGGCTGAAGAGATGGCTCAGTGATTAAGAGCACTGACTGCTCTTCCGGAGGTTCTAAGTTCAATTCCCAGCAACCACATGGTGGCTCACAACCATCTCTAATGGGATGCAGTACCCTTCTCTGCTGTGCCTGAAGAGTGTACTCACGAAAATAAAATAAATAAATCTTCCAAAAAAAAAAAAAACCTAACAGTTTCTACCAAAGACCCTAAGGATACTAACCATTATTTTTAGCACCAACACACTCTTTGCTCTTCTCAGAAATGCACTCATTCAAGAAATGAGTATAGAACACCAACTGAGACAAGTTACTGCTCAAAGTGTGGAATGATAACAATATTGAAACATGTCCTGACCCTCTAGGACCTTTTTGTCTGCTAGGAAAGACAGTCCATTATAGTTTGATCAAGTGCCACGAAAATGGAGGATAAAACACACCCAGGAGAGCATCCAGAAGGAACAGGCACAGTTGGTGTCCCAGCATGGAAGTGGGTGCTGCTGAAAGGTAGGAAGTGTGCCCACAGGAGTTGGTTGCAGCTGCTTAGGGAGGGCCTTGAGTATCACATTCCAGAGTGAAGCTTTAAAGCTATGTGATTTTTGTAAAAATTGTGTTTTCCAAGAAGCACTCAGAACCACTGAAAGAGGGGCAGAATCCAGTTGAAAGATGTCCAGACAGTCTGAAACATTCGTTGTAATGAACCAGTGGCACACTGAGGACTGTATTTGAGGAAGGACATTAGAAGGGAGGTCATGATTTTCATACTCTTGCCTTCTTTCTTTCTCTTGGGATGACCCCTTCCTTCCCTCATGCTGACCTAGCACTCTGTCTTCCTGGGGGCCTTGAGCAAAAGAAGCCTGGGTTCTGGGTTTAGGGCAACCACTAAAAATGTAAAATAGCTTCTAAGCTGGGTGTAGTGGTACACTTGGAAAGGTGAGGCAGGACCATCAGGAGTTTGGGGCTAGCCTGGCCTACATGAGACCTTATCTAAAAACAGAAATCCAGATCTCTATTTTTTTTTCTCATACGGATAGATGGGTTTTACTTTGGCCATGCACAACTGCAGAGTCTAACCCCAGTTGTGAGCCCAGTAATTATTTTAAGAGCTGTCACTGTAGCTGTAGCTCTGTAGCAGAATGCTTGCCTAAGCACACAGGCCTATGCTTGATCCTGGACACTGCTTTAAAAAGGAATCATTTTAGAGACAGGAAGTAAGAGAAATTACATACTCCAATCGACCTAGAAGCCCTATCTATCTTACTTGTTTTATTTATTTTATTTTATTTTATTTTATTTTATTTTATTTTAGACAGGGTTTCATGTAATCCAGGCTGGCCTTAACCTTTGCCTCAGCTTCTGCAGTGCTAACATTGTAGACAAAAGCCACCACACCCTGTCTTTTTTACTTATTTTTTAATGCCAACATTTAACATTATGGAGACAGAACAAGAACTCTGAGTCAATTCTGGAAAATTCTGTGCTATCAGCACAAGGAAATAGTTCCCCTCTTCTGGTGCAACAAAGTAAGCCAGGCTTTGAAAAACAGGCATCTGTGTCTTAGTTTTAAACAGAGATAACATCCTTCGGGAGCCTTCCACTTCCCTTTCCCGGTCCCTCTTCTTCCCTCTACTCAGTAAGATAAAATTTGCCCCAGGAGTGTGATTCCAATAGACCAGACGCAGAAAATGATGTCATTCACTCTTGCCAGAACACTGCACTTTTAACAGGATTTCAGGACTTCCTTGGGCCAGTCACTCTGTCTATCAGCTTGTTCATTCGAGGTTGTTGTTTTATTGTTTAGAATTTGTTGGGTTTTTCTTTTCCTTTGACTTTTTATTTAATATAATTGGAGCAACCAGCCAACTGTCCAAACGCACTTCCGCCTCCCTGAACACATTTGGCAGGGTGACATTGATAGATAGTAGAGTGTTCTTTCTTCCTTCTCTTTTTCCTAATTAGATGAAATTCCAGGAAAATGGAAGAAGTGTCGAGTTTGAAACTAAATGCCTCTGCTTATATTGCCACAGGTTTTCTGTCTCCAAGTGCCTCTTCTTAAACTTTGTCAGTTCACCCTGACTAGAGAGCAAATTCCAACCACAGCTAGGGCAGTCACACAGGAACACTAAGGTGTCCCTCCACTGCGGGCCTGGTTTGTGTGAAGATCGATCAATCACTTCTGGAATCTGAAATTGTTTTCAGTTTAATGGACAGGCATTCTTAAGATAGTAAGAGGACATAGCTATTGCAGGGAGTAAGCATGTGCATCTTTGAAAAGGGAAAAAGAAATCTTGAGATCAAAAAACATCAGCATCAATGAGTTTCTAAGGCTCTTCTGATAGAAAAGCAAAATGGTTTCTCTGGTGAGAGCCTGGTGGTAGGAGAGAGGCAGATTCAAGAATTCCTCTCAATTTCTAAGGTTTTCCAGGAACTTTATTTAAAATATTCATAACTGAGTTTAGAAAGTAAGATAGAATTTACCAAATGACACTATCATTTTAGTTTAATCTAATAGTTATATAGTTTACTGTACCTTTTAGCCTTGGATTAAACTCTGGGAGTTGTGAATCTTTACAGATAATAAAGTAGAAGCTTCCAGTTGTTTTCTTTCTGTTAAATCTGTAATCATCTCCAGGTTTTTATCTCTCTGAAGACTTCTAAATATTTGCAACCTAAAGAAAGTCCTGTCTCTCTAACTCAAGGCTTGTACACACATGCGCACTTAAAAACCACCTATCATCAAAAAAGCATTTCTACTTAAAATTTAAAATCCCAATGTCTAGAAATTTTCTTTGTAATTAAAAAAAATCAATTCAACATGATTTCCTAATATCTATTTCCAAAGACCAAGTCAAAAATTGTTTCCAAAAGATATTTCCCCCCAAAATTATTCCAAATGCCTTGTTGCGCGGAGTATCTCAAATTGAATATTTCAGTCTAAGGGTGATTTATTTTTCTCAGCTGCACCCAAGACCCTTCCAACTGCTGCTTCAACCTCTCCTCCCTCAATAGCTACAGTTATTCATCAAGGTAATGTCTTGCTGTTACTGGAGGGTGGGGGGAGATAGAAAGAAAAAAATTACATGTTGTTTTTCAGAAAATAATTGCTTTAAAACAGTATTGGGGGGGGGGATTACAGGGCATGCTTTTTCTTTCTGGTTCCTAGTTGCCCCTTGAGAAATGCCTGCCTCTCCTGTTGGAAGCTCCTTAGCATTCTGGTTAGTGAGCTGTGTCCCCCTTTTAATTCCAAGGTGACCTTCAGGCCACTTTTTTAGGGCGATTTTTAGATTTTTTTTTTTTCTCGAACAGGCAGGAAAGGGCCTAATGTGTGAGAAGGCATTTGCAGAACAGGGCTTACTACAGATGTCCTAAGAAAATCCTTAAGACACCATCTTTGAAAAAAAAAATATTTGAAGATTGTTCACTTGAGTAAATACTTAAGCCTGCCCTCCCTAGCTTTCTTGGGCCTGTAGCCATATTACTCAGCCTCAAAGAATTCATCAATATTCAGCTGGCTCTCTTAATATGCTGATGTAGCAAAGGGAGTTTAATAAAGAAAGCTGTTGCCATTTTTCTTCAGAAGACCTGTCACAAATTCATCTTTCATCTCCCAGCGCTGGAAACTTCTGGTATTTATGTAGGAAAATTAATGTTTATGTGCAGGAATCCAAACAAACTGACCCACCAGGCCGAACCTTAAAAACCCAAAGAAAGCATCCCCCCCGCAAGGACACTGCGGCTTTGTGAATGAGCTAGCCGAGGATTTAGTCGCCGCGTGGTCAGTCACGCCTGGCTAGTCGGCAAACTTTCAGTCTGGTCCACGAAGAGTTGTGAAGATATTAATAGAAAAATTGTAGGTCCTAATAATAGTTTTAAGTGCACACCAAAACTATCTGAAATTATCCGTAGAACCGAGAGAGAGAGAGAGAGAGAGAGAGAGAGAGAGATCTTTCCTGAAAAGAAAATCTTGTTCTGTAAAAATCTTTTTGGCTAATTTCTCCCTCACAGTTTTACAGATCCTGGAAGACTCTACCTTCCTGTCTTCTCGCCCCTCAAACTCAGAAAGAAAAACAAAACAAAACAAAAACAACGAAAATAAGCTCAAGTCATCAACCTAAAGTCACGCGATTGTAGCAAAGCCTTGAAACTTTGCGATTATTTTCGCAAAACTCGAGATTATGAGATCAACTTCGAAGAAGTATCACAGTAAAAATATAGAAATACAGCGAGAGTTGAGTAGCGCAAGTAACTGCAGTGCTGAGCACCGCGGAATGCAGAATCCGTGATTTTAGTATCTGCCTGCCGTTTTCGCGCGTGTGCGTCTGTTTACCCATTTTGCAATTGCCTCCTTTTTTTTTTTTTTCTTGACACCTGGTGGGTTTTGTTGTAGTCGTTCCAGCTCCCTCCTGCGGTTCCAAACTATCCCGCAAGCCTTCTACCCTCTAAAATAAAACTTAGGCTTGACTTTGGGAGCATGGAGGACCCCGAGGCTGCACCGCAGCTACCAGCGTACCGCTCAACTGCTGGATATTCGCAGACGTCCAGATGTCCTCGCTAGTCAAGGGCACCAAGGAACCCACTAAGTCCCAGACCAGACAAGAGGTGGCTGGAGTAGAGGTTTAGCCAAGAGCTGCTAAGACAACAGCCTCTCCTTCAGAGTCACCGGGTGAACGCGCTAAGTAGCTCCCATATAGCGCCTTCTGCCCAGCACTCCACCTGCCCCTGTGGCCTCTTTTGGAGCCCAGGCGCATAGTTGCTGCAGGGCAGCGAAACCCATTGCCCTTCCTGTCCAAATCCATCTGAGTTTACATCCCACTCTCTCAAAGATGTCCGCAACCCAAGAAAGGAGAGAAGAAAGAAGCTGAGTTTTGTTGTTTGTTTGTTTGTTTTGTTTTGTTTGTTTTAACATTCAGGCTCTATTTTATAAGGGATTTCTCCCAGATTTTTTTTTTGAGTCTTTCACATAGCTCAGACTGTCCTCGAACTTACTATGTAGCCAAGGACGCCCTTAAAACTTCTCTTTCTCCTGCCTCCTCCGAGTGCTGGACTCTAGGGCGTGTGCTACCATGCCTGGTTTTTCCAGCTTTGTGTTATTGTGAGAGTTTTGCAAATATACAAGAAAGTTGCGAACATGGTGCAATGAAAGACTATTGACTCCCCACCCACATGCAACCTCACGTTAGCTCCTTGAAATCCGTTCCGTTCCCCCTTCTCTCTGAGTGTGTGTCTGGGTCAGCGGCATCGTTTGAAAATAGTAACCACTCTTATACTTCATCTCTTTACACTTAGGCACAGTTCTTGTCACCCTGGACACCCTGCCATTAACTTCAACAGTGTTCTCATACCTCCCTAGTAAACAGTGCCGTCCCCAAAGGTATGTAGCATACAGATGAAAAACTCCCTTTCTTTCCCTACTCCAGACTCAAAACTTCAGTCATAAAAGACTTTCCTTCTTGGACTGGACATGTATATGTAAACTGTCGTTCCCTGCCTCGGTGTCATGCCCACCCCTAAAGTGGACCGCCAGGACCTAAGGGAGTCCTCTACCTGAGGGAGAGTTTGGCAGAAAGGCCAGAGCACGGAAGACTCAACAGAGCCTGGGCACACTAGCGCGCTGAGCACTTCCCTTCTGCAAGCTGAGGGTCCCTTGTTTCCTCATCCTGTTTCAGGCACCCCCAAGAAAAACAGTCCCAAGAGGCTTGGCTTAGCCGCCCTGTACCCTCCTGGTAGCCCAGAAGACTTGGGCCCTAGAGACTTTAGAGTGTCATTTGTGGCATGGGTCTTTGAGCTGGAGCTTGTGTCCTTGGATTTGCTTCCCTCCCCCCTTTTCCCCTTTCCCCTTTCTCCCTGGTTTTTGTCTCCTGCACCCGCGGCTATGAGGCTCTGTACGTGGCCACTCCAGGCTCCCCTTGTCCTTCCCGGCCCTTCCTGGCTGCAGGCCAAGGCTGTGGCTCTGCGCGCCCGCACGGCCTCCCCCCTCCCCCCTTCCGCTCCGGGGCCTCCGAACGAGCGGGCGAATGGTTGGGCGGGGCGCGGAGCAGCGCCTGGCCACGCCCCCCGGGCCGGCTTTTTCTAGGGCTGCTGCGGACCACTGGGCGCTGGCTGCTCCCGCTCGCCTCTTGGGGTGCGCTCAGCTCCAGCCCAACTTCGCCAGCTCCGCCGGCTCCAGCACCGCTCCAGCCCGATTCCAGCCCGGTTCCAGCCCAGCTCCAGCCCGGCTCCGGTTCTTCTCCGCCACGCCTCTCTGTGAGCCCCTAGCCCCGCGAACCCCGGTTCCCCGGCTGTCCGTCCCTCTGTCCCTCGATGTCCCGCACCACCGCCACCTCGCTCCCTCCCAAGACTAGGCGACCAGCTCTTCTAACCTCACAACCTCACCACACCCCTCCGCCCTTTTCTCTCGCTGTTCGTCTGTCTGTCCGCCTCCCCGCCCGCCTTTTCCTTCCTCTCTCCAGCTTCCCCGGCTTGTTTTCTAGGTCGACGCTGAGGATCAGCTTCGCAGGAAAATCCCAGAAACCTTTGCAAAAAGCTTACAATGAAATTTAAGAAGTTCTACGATTTCGGCGCCATTTTCGAGTGGAGTGAGAGGTGACTTGGAATCTAAAAAAAGAAAAAAACGAGGGGGAAGGGGACTTTTTGGCCCGCCTCCTCCCGCCCCCAACTATGTCTCTGGTCACTGCAGACTGTAACAGATACGGGGATAATTCTGAAAAAAAGTTGTGCATCGTGCTGGGTGGGGTGTAGGGGTGGAAAGCGTGTCCGGGGGTCGTGGTGGGGAGAGGACAGATCTTTAAAATGTCTAGCAAGTGAGTGTGGCCAGGGAACTTCTCAGAAAGTGGACTGAGAAGAGTAAACGGGGAGGGGTGGGGAGAGAGAAATGAGTGAGGGGCGGGCAGCCTCAGGCTGTCAGCCTTGCCAGGGTGGGGAGCGACTAGTTTTGACAGACTGTAATGGGACTTTGGGCGACTCATTTGTAAGCAGTAAAGAATGTCCTGGAAAGAACCATAAAATTCGTTTTCCATTGTCTCTCGCTAATTAAAACTTTTTAAGGTTGTTTAGGGTTTTTTTTCCAGTATTGGAAAAGTTTTGCTCGAAGGTGCGGAGGACGTGTGCATCGTGTTTTGGGTGTGGGGGCGCATGGCATCTGCAACCTTAAAAGACAAAACGTTCTCAACTGGGAAGAGAGGAAGAGGCGTAGTCTTTGGCTCTTAAATCATTTGGCCAAACCCTTCGCGGTTCTGAAGTGGGTGGGGCCATTTTGACCCGTCCTGGTTCTGAAGTGGGTGGGGCCATGGTAACCCTAAAGTATTGATTCTTTGTCTATTGTATCAGCGAATGACCCTCTCCAGAAGTGACCAGACATCTCTTTGTGCTCTTTTTTCGTAAGTAAAGTTGAGCCCAAGGGGAAATACACAAACCCAGGGAGTGAGATGGCTTTTTAGGGATATAAGTCGTTGTAGAGTGACAGGGAGAAAAGGAATGGATGAAGTAAAATCTAGAGATGAATTTGGTTCCAGTGTATTCGTTAACAAAACGATCTAGAAGGACCTTCGTTATCTCGAATGAATTTTGTTTTTATGAGTAGTCAACTAAGGAAATGTTAAATTAAGAGGGACTTCAATCTCTGATGTGACATATTTGTGTGGAACATAAAGTTAAATTGGGAGAAAATTATGTATCTTTAAAGTATAAGTGTATCTTTACTAAACATGGCTTTTCTCTCTCCTCTTTTTAAAGGTGACCGTCGACAGTTTTTTTTTTCTCCACAATTCCGTGTCCATGTAAAAATGACTTGTAATATAACCAAGAAAAGACGGAATTTTCGTTCCAACTTAAGGAGTGGGGCTGTTATTATTAATGGCTTTATTTATCATGACCTAAGAAATGCATTTGTTAGCACTGGATCATTATCTGTTATATTAGGAATTTTGTATTTAGTTTAATTACATACTCTGTATATTTTATTAATTAATAGGACCTAGCAATCATTGTACTAGTTTCGAAAAGCTGACATAATTTTAAATGAAAATACAGGAGATTTGGCAACATTACATTTCTGTTTCTGTATACAGAATTTTTTTGCTTTCAAAAGCACTGTAGTTTTGTTGGTTTAGTTATTAGGTTTGTGGTTACGGACTAAAGGATGATTTTTTGTGCTTTCCTGAATGCTTTGTTTAAACAAGGAAATGAATGTAACTTATTGCTCATGTGTGTCCATTTTGAAAAGCAACAGTGGGAGCTGAGGAGAGCGCACAGTGCCGGCCATTTCAAGAGAAGCATTTTGGTGGAGTTGCTTAAGAAGGAGTGATTTGTATTTAACATCAAGTATTTAAGGATGTCATTTATTTAAAGTTCTTGATTTGTGATTTGATGCTGATGGTAACAAATGTAAAGTATTTATAAATAAGCTTGAGTAGCCAGCAATGTATGAGAGCATCCAAGAATGTATATTTCATCTAGAACATTCTCATGCTTTGTCCTTAAAAATAACTAATGACGCGGTGATTACTGTAAGGACGGAGGAAACTACTAGACAAGTCTATTCCATGCCTATAGTGTTGAGTAAAACCAACTGGGACTACCCAGAGGGGATTTTGATTATCAAAAGTTCCTTGCATCGATTTCCAATAAATGATCAAAACCCGGGGACAATAAATGAGACTTATACAGGGTAGCAGGAAGTTTCACCAAGACTTTGGAGCTGGTAAGAGTGATTCAGATGTTACCAAATTGTCTCAGTTTATTTAATCTCACTTTTCATCTACTTTCTGAGGTAAGAGTCTCCCCCTCCCCACTAGCCACCATAACCCTGCTTTCCAACAGTACATCCTTTGCCTCACCAGCAGATCCTGGAAATCACAGAGACTTTCTTCCTTCGCAGGTACCCCAGAGCGGCCCCCACCCTCGTTGACTCCGAAGGGCTGCAGCAGCAATTCATGTTTTGGAGTATTGCCAAGGTTCAAAACATGAAGCGCTGCAACACCCCTTCGTGGGGAATGTAGAAGGTGGGGACCTGCAGAACAGACCTCTGTGGGTTCTACTAAAAACCCTAAAGCAGGTAGGTGGGAGGGCAGGGGGTTAGTCTAGTGAGGGTCACTCTACACAGTTCAAGGGCCTGGGTGGGGGTGAATAGCAAGCTGGCCATTCACTTGAAGAAGGGACAAGGTATCCTGTACTCAGCCCATCCCACTCAGTCGTGCCCTAGCAGCGGGAACAGTACTGCAGTGAGTGTTTGGTGCCCTGGAGTATTGTTTCCACTGCCTGGGTAAGTCTGGGACTTCCACATGGGCACACCCACCAGGTAAGTTTCAGTTAGCCTGCAGCATAGGCCCCATGGGAGGGAAACTCTAGAACAGCTCCAAACTAGAGTTGCAGATCTGTGACTCTGTGGCTGGGTGTGACTGGTGTTGTTAGCACCTCATTCACTGCTCAGGTAAAAGTGAATCAACTGGGGGCGGGGGCAGCACTTCCTCATCATCAAGTAGAATACCACCCACAAGATAGAAACAAGAAAGTTTGCCCCAAGTCCTCAACAACACAATGGAGAGGGGGTCCCCCAAAAGAAATAAGAAGGGTTCTGAAGGTGGGCAGGAAGGATGACTTGAGACAACCCCCATTTCTCTTTGCAGTTCCCATGGAAAGCTTAGGTCCAGCATGGAAAGGACATTAGAAATTAGGAAAGATTAAGGGGTCTGTGGGAGTGTCCCTGGATCTCTTCATGCCTTGCTGGTGGGGACCCCCAGGTGGTACAATGAGAGGCAATGGCCCAACAGGAAGCCTCCGTGAGGCTCTAGTCCCCTTTTATCCCCCTTTCCCAAAGTCATCACACAATTCTACTGTGGCAGTGGGGACATGGAGACGCCCTTGTCACTGCCTAGAAGTCTCTGAGAAAATGGCCGCTTTGTGACATCCCAAACTCTGCTGTGACTAATCATGGCACCTCCATTTCCCTGAGGAGCCCTTTGAGCCTGAAGTGAAAAAAAAAACAGGTCAAGAGGCGCCTGGGAACTGGAGAAGAGTGTTAACTTCTGGAGCAAGACTGGACTTTTCCTGTGAAAATCACTTTACATAATCTGGAGTATGGGCATGTAAAGGAATTGGGAAATGGAGTGTGGGTGAAATCGTGCTGCTTTGTGTTATTAAAAAGAAATAAAATACATGTACACACACGCTTCTGGTCTGTATGAAGTGCCTTGTGATCTTCTCCAGGAACTGGGTGCAGGCCCCCATAAAAGGTACAGTTAGAGGAGGCCTTGTGAGCCTGGGAGTCTAGCTATAGCCACCAAATGCCTTTCTCCCAGACTCCCTTGCGTTTGAACAAGGTGTGGGAGGTGGTTTGGGTCCCGTTGGGCCCCCAAGGACCCCCTGGTTCCCAGGAGCACTGAAACCCCTTGGAACTTCAGCCAGGCCTTGCCCCCATCTCCTCCTTGGCTTCTTGAAGCCACGCCCCCCAGCTCCTGCCCCACCCCTCCCCTTGGCAGGGCCCCTCTGTCCCGGAATCCCCAGGACAAATGGCTAACAGGTTCAGGCGCCCCCGCATTCCTATGCGCAGGGTTGGAGGAGGGGCACTTTAAGACTTCCTATTCTCCCTCACCAACTTCCCTTCTCCATCTCCACTGTTCAACAGGGCTTTGCCTTATGCCAGAGGAAGAGCACCGGGGCGCACTGAAGGCCCCCACTCATCCAGAAGAATCTGGCCTGCGCCATCTGGCTGCTTCCAGTGGGTGCCTGCAAGATTCAAGTGAGATTCAGGTTGGTTGGGGAGCAAATGATCCAGATTTAAGGCCACTGACTTAAAGAATCTAAGATGCCATTAGCCCAAAGTGCCCAAGGGCGCCAAAATTGAGCTCATCCACATAGCACCTGGCTGTGGGGTGCCCTTTTCTGATTTGAAATGCTCTTCGAACCTTTATTTGCCCAGTCGAAGTTATGATGTGCTTCGATTTTCTTCCAAGGGCAAAATGTGAATAAAGCAGTATTTTAGCCAAACACTTCTATGTCAATTAAGAAGATGGCAATTCGTTCCAGATTATAAATTCCCTTTAACAACTCCCTAAGGTATTCTTTTAAATTGCTTTTCAAACATTGCTAAATGTGCATGATAATGTGTGGGAGACTTGTATTCAATTTATGGTCGGCTGATTAATTGATCCCCCATTACCACATTCAAAGAGGCACACCTCTCCATTGTTTTCTCGGGGTTTTTTTTTCCCCCAACACATGTTATTTGTTAGTGAGGAAGCTGTGTGCACGTGGCATTGTATAAAGTTTACTAGACAGACATGGCTCTTAAAACTATGAAAAGCTTAGCCTGGCTCTAAATCTAAACTCTGACATTTCTGTAAGTTGTAGGACAAGATATTCAGGTTATTGTGATACACTAGAATTGAACATAATTTTGTAACCATTTTAATAACAGGAATACTTCTGAAGGCATCTTCAGCTAGTCATATTGGTTTTGGTTTTATTTTGTTTTGTTTTCCAACAAAGGAACACTACATCAACAATCTTGGGGATGTGGACACAGAAGATTCCTGTTCCAAGAAAGTACAATCATCTTTCAAAAACTGTAATTTATATGCGTTTTACCACACTAGATATTGAAAACCACCCAACTAGGGGGGTATAATATAATATAATATAGTATAATATAATCAGCCACTAGTGTAATATTGTATGCCTTTTAAAAATGTTACTGGAAAGTGTTTTATGATCTGTAAGTCAAATAATCCAGCCCTACCATTTTCATTTTTCCTGATATTCCCCCAAATCTAGGCCCCTTTGTTCCAGTTGGCATGTAAACTTGTTTTTTTCCACCAAATGAGTCAGTCATGATAGAAGCGTCAATTGATTTGAACAGATGTGTGTCAATGTTACTTGGAAAAACTAGATGCCAATAACCAGGGCCACAGAAAAAGTCAGCAATTGTAATTGTGTAAAGCATTTATACATGCAAGCAGACAAGGGCAAAAGTCAAATCCTAAACAGGAAAACATTTGAATATACTCCAGTGCTGGGAGACCAAATAATTGTGTGTTGCTTTTGATGTCCATTAACATGGGCAACTGTCCAATTAAACAAAAACCCAATAAGGACTCTGCAATGCCCATTATTTTACTGATTATTCTAAAATACCATACCTGTCAATCCATGGAGGAAGAGGGAATAGCAAGGGAAACATGATGAATCTACATGACACAAATGAATTAATAGATGGCTTTCCTGAGTGATGGTGCAGATTAAAAAAATACAAATAGGTTCAAAAAGTATGCTTCAGGAAGATCAATGACTATAGATAGATAGATAGATAGATAGATAGATAGATAGATAGATAGATAGATAGATAGATAGATAGATATCAAAAGGCTTGAGCTGTGGGCTGTACCAAGTTAACATTAATTTCTAGAGATCTATTTTCCCATTGTCCAGAAGCATATCTCATGATGGCAGAAGTTTATACGTTCATCTTTATTTAGAGTTATTATATAACTCTTAAAAGGAAACACAGTCTGAATACACCAATCATATCAAATCTGTATCTCCGTGGCCCAGCTCAGCCTGCCTTATGCCCATCCATTGAGCTAGGATCTCCTGGCTCTGTCCTAATATTTCACTTATCTGTTTCCTGCACTGGGTCCACAAATGATCTCCTCCTCAAGTTGAAAGGGGCTTAGGGCCTTGTGGGAGGAGCCTCTAACGAGTTCCATTTCCTGTGGTCCCTTAGCCTTGGAACACTCCCCTTTAGCTCTTGAGCTCTGTCTTCAGAGCAAGTGGTGAAAATTGAAAAGGGGGCCCGACTCCAAGTCGGGGGTAGTGTTGGGGGCTGGGAATACTGCTTGTTTTGCAGCCTGACTCTCCTGAGACAGTGCCTTTTCGGGTCTTTTGCTACCCCTCCCCCACCTCCACTCTGCAGAGTGAAGGCGGAATGTTTGTGCCCTAGAAACCAAATCTTTATAATCCTCATCTCAGCACTTGCCTTCATTTCCTCTGTTCACTTACGGTCCCAGCTGCTTTCATAGATTTGTTGTTTACAACAACTTTGAGAGATAAGTAAGGCAGACAATGTTTCGAGAGACCTGAGGATTCTAAAGATGAAGCCTTGGAAACAGCATCATGCAGACTTCATGCTGCGCCAGGTAACATTCCTGCCTGGCCATCAGAAGCTTACAACACAGTGACTACAACAGAAAATGGAGCTGAACTCCTGTGTTTGGTTAGAAAAGGTCTAGTTGAAACTATCTAGTCCTAAGACAGATGAGTGAGAGTCTAACTGCTGGACACTTCCTAATTGAGGCTCAAGATTGGCTTCATGATTAAGTAATGACTGTAAGTCACCTACCCATGCATGATTCAATGTGTACAAAGCTTAAAAAATTGTAAAGCTTTAAAGCTTTGATCCTTTCTATAGACTCAAGTAAATTAATGAAGCAAATGTGAATTAACCATAGAGATTAATTTAGTGGCATCCTCAAAAGAACCTTTTTAGTCATTGTGAATAATCATAAAAACTACCTAGACACTTAGAAACATTCTTAAGAGAGCAAGTTTTTAAAAATCAAGGCCACAGAATTACACTGACTCTGGTGGCTGAAAGTAGAGTAGAAACTGGAGAGAAACTGCAAAACAAAGAGACTTTATAAAAGCAGAATTTGTAGTAGGTTGTTTAGCTGCTTGGTTGTTTTTTCCCCTTTCTTCACAGTTTTGCTGTTTCTTTGTTTTGTTGTGCTTTGATTTGTGTCCCATTGTGAAATGTTACTCTCTAAAAGGTCTTTAAGGGTCCTGGGAGATACAGAAATTTGAGGTTACACATGCAGGGATCTCAGACGTCTCGGGGATCATCATGTCACGAGATACCACTGTGCCCTTGTGACAGATTGATAACTGAAAGGTCTGGGAGCCACTCCTCTTCCTAAGAATAGGTGGGGTGGGTATTACAGAGATGAGAGGTCAGGAGGGGAGTGGGCCCTAGGAAAGGAGGAAAGGGGTTGCCATGGAGTGGGGGAGGGTATGGGTTCTGTTTTTATAGAAGAATGAGAAGAGTTTTATTAATTTGCATTTCTATTCAGTCCACTGAAGCCTAGACAGGACATATGGTTTTATATATAGGCTAAAATATTAAAACTATTTTTTTCCTCAAACAAGAAAAACATTAGCTGTAAGCTTTAGAAATGCAGGTTAACTTTAAAATGTAGAGTCATATAAATAGCCATGAAGATAAATATACAAGCCACAGAAAGTCACGGAAAAATGAAAAAAAAATCTGGATGTCTATTACTATTTATTTATTTATTTATTTATTTTGGAGGCAAGATCTTATGTCACCCAGACTAAAACTTGTGTAGCAGAGGCTCATGTTGAAATTCTTCCCCTCTTGATTCCCCCTCCCAAGGGCTGGCATTATAAGTGTATGCTATGCCATCATACCTGCTTGCAATTCTTTTTTTTTTTTTTTTTTTTTTTTTTTTTTTGAGACAAGGCCTCACTAATTTGCTCATGCTGGCTTTAAATTCACTCTCTAGTCCTGCTAGGAGGAATTTCCATCTGTGGCTCATTCGCCTCACCATCTATGTCACTGTGGTTACCACCTCCCTTCACTTCAGTCTTTTTGAGGATAAAATGACTAACAATAAAGGGTTGCATAAATAAAATATGCTTTTCTAAGACAATGTGATAGGATGCTATCATTAAGATTGATATTTCTGAAAATAATTTTTGTGACATAAAGATGTGCCACAAACACTAATAAAAAGTGTTTACAGACAAACATGCAAAATATTTTCTTCTCCACTTTAATTTTACATGCATGGGACCAATATACAGATATAAGGCTAAGAGAACAGATCAAAATATTATAGTTATCTCTGAGATGTGCTTTAATGTTATTGAACAAATATGCTGGGGAGTGGGGCTGTGGTTGAATGATAGAGGAAGGAGAAAGGCAAACCAAGATGCTGAACTATTTTTGCGATGTGTTCCTAATATGTATTATGAGTATATTGGGGATGCTTTGCATTCATGGTTCTGTATCCATCGTATGGACAGTCACCTCCAAGCTGTAGCACCACCAGTGACCAAAGAGAGATGCTGAGCTGTTTTTGCGATGTGTTCCTAATATGTGCTACAGTTATATTGGGAACATTTTGCATAAATAGCTTCGTATCAATAACACAGGTGAAGAAAGAAGCTGCAAGTCTAACCATAGTTGTTTATGGTTTGTTTTATAATAGGAATCAGATACAGAATTATTTTTGCAGTATGTTCCTGAATATATAACATAAGCGTATTGGGAACATTTTGCATACGTAATTTTGTATCCATATGTGGGGAGAAGACTAGGAAGAAACATGACAAAACTTTAACAGCACTTATGTCTCTGGTATTACAGGTGATGTTTATTGTTGTCTTTATATTTTTATTGTTTTTTTACCAATTATTGTGTAAACAAAATGTTTTTCTTTTATAGCAATAATAAAACTTATTTTATTTTAGTACTAGAGTCTACATTGATTTTGGGGGGTGGGGTGGGAGTTGGAACAAGGTCACCTAACGTAACTGTGGCTATAGCTTCAGTATATAATGAGGCTGGCCTCACACTCATAGAGAGCTAGCTGCCTGCCTCTGTCTTCCAGAGTGTGGGAATTAATGGCAAGTCCCACACACTTGACTTTACACTGATTTTTTTTTTTTTTTTGATCGTGAAACCCTGACCCATGTACAGAGGAAGATTTCTATGCAGGCAGAGGTCGGCCTAGATCACGTGTTCCAACCTGTCTAGGAAAAGTCTACAGGACCACCGTAAGGTCTGCACTGCATACCTACATGTGCACAAAAGACTAAAATACACTTTTTAAAAAATGATAATTGTATTTGAGTTCCAGGGAGGTAGATCCTTAGGAATGTAACTGAATTGGGGAGCCCCGGGTCCCAGTGAGAGACCTTGTCTCAAAAAAAGGTGGGAATCTCTTGTGGAATGATATATGAGGTTGACTCCTGGCCTCTATGCATTCGCGCACATGTACAAGTATAACAACACATTTACACACACAAACATCACACACTAAAAGAAAGAAATGAAATAAAAACACAACTGCAACGGCCAGGTGTGGTAGCTCAAGCCTTGTAATCAGAGCTTCGGGAGCTGGGGGAGGGAGTTTGCTCTCTGTAGTGAGAGCCTCTTTCAAACCTCTGGATCCACACAGAGTAATACCAGTCAGTGACTGCTAAGCAGACCCATGGCTCTTATCTAATCAAACACTCTAAACACAGAGAGAGTTGAAAGGGGCTTATTTTCTCCCAGGAGCAATTCAGGAAGGTGGCACTTGGATGATTGCTCCTGGCCTCAAGACACACTGGCTAGTTTGGGAAATACCCGAGCCAGGGAAAGCCCTTCCAGAAAGCCCACTCTCATGGATGACAGATGCCAGCAACTGGCTGTAGTTCTCCATCTACTGCCCATCCATCTAAATCCCTGGATGTTCATTTGAGTACAGGAGCCCTCCCAGTTCAGCTTTCCCTCTTCTTTTTTAGTAAGAGAGATGGAACTATATCTGGTGACTTAGTACCAGACTGGTTCCTCTCAGGAGTATTTTTGGTTTCTTGGGATTTTGTTACTGTTGTGCCATTTTATTGGCATTTGTGGGTATGTGAGGTGGAGGGTTATGTGCACTCTGACCCACTTGTGGACATCAGAGGATGTGTGGGAGTCAGTTCCCTCCTTCCACCATGTAGATTCCTGGGATTGAACTCAGGTCCCCTAGGTAAGGGGCAAGCTCCATTACCCACTGAGCCATCTTGCTTCTCCCTCCCAAAGGCTTTATCAATGTTTCTCAGATTTGACACATTAGAAGAGGAGCTAGAGTCTACTCTGAGCCATTTATAAGCACTCCAGGAAAACTCTCCCCCAAGAGCTAAAGCACTGTAGCGAAGAGTCCGAAGTCCGTCTAGTCCTTCAAGCCCTCCTAGTGCAGTGGGGGAGATGCAGTCATTCACAAAGGTACTGGGAGATCATTCATCCCACAGTGCCTCACGCCCCACCCATCTGCTTTAGAGCAACCACACAGCCAGACATATCCTTGGCAATGGGTTTTTCATAAACATTTGACTCTGCCACATTTAGTTAGAACATTTTTTCCTGCGAAGGAGGATGGGAGAGAAATAGGAGTTAAGATGAAGCCAAGCCAGGGAGACCTTGGATGCACAAATTCCTTGCTCTGCGTGGTTGAAAGCAGAAATAGGCAGTCTTATGACCTTCTTTCATGCCAGGCCCAATCTCACAGAAAACTTCCTTCTACCCTGAATGATCAAAGCTACCTCCTTCCACAAAGACCTCACTCCTTGCTAGGCAAGGATTACAGAAAGGGAGAAGAGCCAAGGTGGGACTCTTCCTGAAATGGGAAGTCTCATCTCTAGGGCAGAGAAAGTAGTAACTCCATCAATTTAATCACTGAGCTTCAGGCTCTCTCATTTAGCAGTGGACTAAAGTGGAGACTTGCATTTCTGAATCAGAATATCCTAGAATTTGGCGGATGGAGACACCATGCCTCCTAGTTGGGAGGATGCCAAGTGGCCCCCGGAGTGGGGGTGGTGCAGAAGGAGGAAGGGCTTCCCTTTCTAACAAACCAGTCCTCCCTCAGTGCTCAGAAGAGGAAATGCAGTTGCAGGGAGAGGAAATAACTCCCAGTGAAGTCGTGCAAAGAATTGGTGGCCAACTTGAGTCTTGATCTGCAGGCCTTTTTCTACTATAATACACTGGACCTAAAGGACAGAGGGGGTGACTTTAGAAGACAGTGGGAAGCATGAGGGACTTGAACACCTTCAAAGGTGGGTGGGGCTGAAAGGGGCAGAGAAATTAAGGGAGTGAATTTTAAGCAGAGGAAAATGACAGGGGCACAGGCAGAGGCAGGAACAGATGGTTTCTGTCACAGAACAGTCAGGAGCGTCTGGAGGAACCTGTGAAGGACAAATCCACTTTCCAAATTCGGGCTGGGCTATACCCTGAGGGTGGAACTATGTCTTGGGGAGTGGGAAGTACAAAATGCCCCTAGAAAATGGATGGCACAAATTCCCAGGATGCAGACTTGATTCAGTAGTGAGAAATAAATTTATAGCAGTTTCTTTATTCAAAGAAGGGCAGATTTTTAAAAAAAAGCTAGGCTCTCAAAGACCATTTCCAACTTCTGTATTTGTCTTGGGCTTCTCCAGCTCCTCCCAGGCCAGCCTCTTCTGGAGGGGAGAATTCAGGCACCCGACTCCAGACATTTGGCTTTCCATCTGTTACTGTTGCCAAGACTCTAGCCTCCAGGTCTTCTAACAGTTTGGGAGGGGGCCTCTTTGCCTTCCTGAGATATCCCTCCCCCATCATAATCATGAGACTCTGGAAGAACTGTCAATCATAGTAAATAGCCAAGTCTCTCCCACAGGACTCCAGCAGACGATCCTAACCCCTTTTCTTTTTCCTTTTCCTAATGATTGGCCTAAAACCAGTTCATGTGACCCTAGCCTAGCTAGTCAGTGTACTTGCTAGGAATTGGTGGTGGTGGTGGTGGTGGTGGTAGTGGTGGTGGTGGTGGTGGTGGTGGCGGCGGTGCTGTTTTGAGGATTTTCAAACAGGATCTCACAATGTAGCTCTGGCTAGTATTGAACCTGCTATTTAAACCAGGCTGGCCTCGAATTCAGAGATCCCCCTGCCTCTGCCTCTCAGTGCTGGGATTAAAGGCCCAAATCACCATGCTTGTCTTTGGATTTCTTTAAATACTGAACCAGAGAATCTCTCTTTTGGAGGGCAGTTTTTGCCTGTAGAATTGTATCTAACAGAGTCCTCCTTCACATCTCTGAATTCCTGCCTCAGTTTCTTCTTTTATAGAATGAGGATTTGACAAAGTGGTCTATCTTGCTCACCACCATACAACAGAAAGACAAATGACACAGACGACAGTGGCAGTGAGAGAGAATAGAGATCCGAGAGGGAGGGGGAGAAAGCAGAGAGAAGGGTTAGGAACGAGAGAGGGGAAAATGGGGGAAAGGGAGAAACTGAGTCCCCAGATAGAAGCTGCTCTGTGGTCAACTCCACTGTCCCTGCCAGTTGCTACAATGTGTTTTAGACTTCTTTTAAAAACTACTTCATTTGTTCATTCAACAAACATAACCTTCATGCACTCCTGTCCAAGGACTAAGCAGGTTGGACTTGCTTAATTTCTGAGGTCAGGAAAGTTCAGGGATACATAGCTGTAGTGTAGCCGACCAAGCACTTTCTGAGTGGCAGGCTCCATTCTGGGTCCGAATATGGAAAGCAACCAAGGTGTTCTTTCCAGACCTGCTTTCTTGCTGCTTAAGGGCTAGATGGAACAGCAGTGCCTGTCAAGTTATAAAAGATTTGCTACTATAAGGATGACTTAAAAACAATCTCTGGCTGAAGATTACCCAGAAGAATAACACATTCCTTCTAAATGTCCAGATTTGAAGTCATCCCTGTTCATTGTCAGTAAAAATAAAAAAGCCAAAGAGTTTTGTTTCAGGGTTTGGGGGCTTTTCAATTTTTTTAAAAAAGAATTATTTTATTTTATAGCTGTTTTTACCCACATATATGTATGTGTACCATGTACATGCCTGGCTCCTGCTGAGGTCAGAAGAAGGCATTGAATCCCCTTGAACTGGAGTTTCTGATGTCTGTGAGCCACCATGTGGTAGGTGGGAACAGAACCCAGGTCCTCTGGAAGAGTAATAAGTGCTCTTAACCATTGAGCCATCTGTCCAACCCCTTGTTTGTTTTTTTTTAAATTACACTTTTTATTGCATTCTGTTTATGTTGTGTGTACAAGTGTATGAGTATGCGTGTGGCACTTGTGGAGGCCACAGAAAAAAAATCTGGGGGTTCTCCTTCCTCCTTCCATCATTCACTCAGGAGACTGAACTCAGCTCCTCGGGCTTGGTAGCAGGTACCCTTACTCACTGATCCTAAAAGACTGGCATCTGGAGTACTTTGATTTGCTCAAATATTTTGTTTTGGCTTTCAGATTGATTTTTATTTTTAATTATGTACTTGTGTGTGTCTTTGTGTGACTATGCATACGAATGCATATACATATTCACATATGTCTGTGTGGCTGTATGCACATAAATACATAGGAATGCAGGTGTCTGCAAAGCCTAGAGGCAGCAGATTCCAACCCCCCCCCCCAGCCCCAGAGGCTAGAGTTCCAGGCAGTTGTGAGCCTCTCTCTGTAGACTCCAGTCCTCTGCTAGACAGTGCTTCAGCCTGGGACATCTCTCCAGTCCCTCTTTTTTGTTTTTGTTTTAAAGACATGGTCTTGATATGAAATCAGGCTAGCTTTGAACTGTTTGTGTAGCCAGGGCTTCCATCCCACCCAACCTCTGTCTTACCATCCCTAGTGCCAAATCTTGGTTTTTGTTTTCTGAATTTTTTTGTACCTTTTGGGTTTTGTTGTTGTTGTTGTTTTTGGTTGGTTGGTTTGGCCTTTTTCTCTGAAATGGAGTCTTACTTTGTAACCTAGGTCAACCTTAAACGTGTGACCCTTCTACTTCAGCATCCTAAATGTTGGGGTTACATTTCTGTTTGCCCATGCCTGGCCCTGATTGCTTCAGCTTTTGCAATGCCTCATGAAGAGGATGGCATAGATAAACCAAGGTCTCTTCTATGAAACCCAGTTGTAAAGGAAAATAAGATCTTTCCAGGAAATAGTTCATGCACAGTCTTCTTGTCCTCTCTTTGCTGCTCATTGTGTCTCTTAGTTCAGTCTTCAGTCCTCCTGTTCCTTCTTGCTCTTGGCTTGAGTGGTACAATGATTGACTGTGTTCACTCTGGACACCTCCACCCATGTCTATCTGCATGTGAAGTCCTTATGCCACTGTGATGGTTTGTATATGTTCCGCCCAGGGAGTGGTACTATTTGGAGGTGTGATCTTGTAGTAGATGTGTCACTGCGAGTGTGGGCTTTTACACCCTAGTCCTAGCTGCCTGGAAGTCAGTATTCTGTTAGCAGCCTTCCATGAAGATGTAGAACTCTCAGCTCCTCCTGCATCATGCCTGCATGGATGCTGCCATCCTCCTGCCTTAACTATAATGAACTGAACCTCGGAACCTGTAAGCCAGCCCCGATTAAATGTTGTCCTTATAAGAGCGGCCTTGGTCATGGTGTCTGTTCACAGCACTAAAACCCTAAGTAAGACCGCCAGTAACACTAAGTAAAACATTAGCTGAAGGAAACTTGTCCAGTCCTTGCCCCAGTCCACTCACTGTCGAGGACCCAGTCAAGTACCACCTTCTACCGAGCACCGTTTCATCTACCTGCTCCCACACTGGACCTCCTCTGAGCTCCTGCCACATGTCATGGCCAATCACATGCTGAGAGTATGCTTTCATATTTTCAAATGTTTTCAAATTTGCCCTCTCTCTTCAGTAGGATTATTCACAGCTGCCCAAAGGGCTCCATTGATGGGTGAAGAAACAAACTAGCTATACAATGGAAAATTATTCTGTCTTCAAAATTACCAAGAGGACTGGGGAGATGGCTCAGTGGGTAAAACACTTGCTATGCAAGCATAAGGAGTTAAGATCTACAGAGCCCATGTAAAAAGCTGGGTGCTACTATGCATGTCTGTAATCTAGCACCAGGGAGACAGACAGGAAAAGCCCAGGACTGGCTGGTCAACCAATCTAGCTGACTAGCTGAGCTCCAGCTTCCATGACAGAACTTATTCCAAAGATTAAGTGGAGACTTGATGAGGAAGACATCTTATGTTGGCCTCTGTCCTCACACACATGTGCACTCACATGAATGTGTACGCTTGTATCAACCCTTCCCCCTGCCAGACAGCTGATTTAAGCCAGAACTGATGATGCATGCATCCACGAGGCCAAGACAAGAAGACTGAGCTCCAGGCCAATTTAAACTATGCAATGAGTCCCTGTCAAAATAAAAGAAAGCACACACACTCACACACAAACACGCACACAGACACGCACGAATGCACACACAATGGTGCTTGCATTGGAGGTGTGATCTTGTAGTAGGCATGTCACTGTGAGTGTGGGCTTTTACATCCTAGTCCTAGCTGCCTGGAAGTCAGTATTCTGCTAGCAGCCATTCCATGAAGATGTAGAACTCTCAGCTCCTCCTGCGCCATGCCTGCATGGATGCTGCCATCCTCCTGCCTTAACTATAATGAACTGAACCTCGGAACCTGTAAGCCAGCCCCGATTAAATNTTGTCCTTATAAGAGCGGCCTTGGTCATGGTGTCTGTTCACAGCACTAAAACCCTGAGTAAGACAGCCAGTAACACTAAGTAAAACACTAGCTGAAGGAAACTTGTCCAGTCCTTGCCCCTGTCCACTCACTGTCGAGGACCCAGTCAAGTACCACCTTCTACTGAGCAGTTGAGCAGTAGAAAGAAGAGAATTAGTCTAAATGAGTCTAAAGTCTAATTGAGAGGATGGAGACCTTCTGGAACTGGAGAGTGGATGTTGATCATATACCAATCAAAACATGCTGGAATGTATATTTTGAATATTTACAATGGCAAATGTTACGCTATATGTCTATTATTATAATTTTAAAATTCAAAATCCTTCAGAGATAATATTCATTCAAGTTGAGGGGAGCAGCTCTGTGGAGGTTCACATCTAGAATCCCAGATTTTGTGAGGCTGAGACAGGGGGATTTCCACAAGTTCCAGAAACTGGGCTACGTTGTGAGTTTGAGACCTTGGTTTGCAGAGCAAGAGTGTCAAAAAAAAAGAAAAGAAAGAAAGAAAGAAAGAAAGAAAGAAAGAAAGAAAGAAAGAAAGAAAGAAAGAAAGAGGAAGGAAGAGAGGGAGGAAGGAAGGAAGAAGGAAAGAAAAAAGAAAAGAAAAGAAAAGAAAAGAAAAGAAAAGAAAAGAAAAGAAAAGAAAAGAAAAGAAAAGAAAAGAAAAGAAAAGAAAAGAAAAGAAAAGAGGAGAAAAAAGAGATGTGGTGAGCTAGTGAGATGACTCGGTGAGTAAAAGAATCACCTTGGGGTCCGCACGGTGAAAAGAGAGATCTCACTCCTTTAAGCTGTCCTCTTCCCTCCACATTCTTTTTTAATTAATTATTTTATTTGTTTACAATTCAAATGTCATTCCTTTTCCCCATTACCACTCCACAATCTCCCGTCCCATCCCCCTCTTCCCTCCTTCCCTTTGCCTCTGTGAGGGTGCTCCCCTACCCACTTACCCACTCCTGCCTTACCACTCTAGCATCCCCTATCCCCTCCACATTCTTTTCCGTGTCATGTGCATACCTGTACACATAGACATACAACAATAATAATTTATTATTATAATAATTTTTCCAACCCTTTTTAGCATACAAAATTTTATAGCACACATGAGCCCCTAGATTTGGTACCTTTTGCTGTTGTTGTTGTTGCTGCTGCTGCTGCTGCTGCTGCTGCTGCTGCTGCTGCTGCTGCTGCTGCTGTTCAAAAACTCAGGATGTTCAAGTGATGAGCAAATGGCTTACCACTCAGTTATGCCGTCAACGAACCTATCTTCCTACCTCTTTCTTTTTCTTTTCTTTTAGACAGGCTCTTGCTCCTTAGCCAAGGCTGGTCTCACATTCACAGTCCTATTGCCTTAGCCAGAATTCTAAGTCTTGGAATTACAGGCCTATAGCACCACATCAAGCTGTAAATTGCTTTTCTAACCTCCAACAATGACTAATGAGCCGAGTGTTGTTTTTAGCTTATTCTTCTGGTGCAACAAAATGTTCCAGGTTCTTCTTGCATGCTTCTTGACCCCGACCTTGAATTAGCCATTTGTCCAAGGAGCCCTGTTGCTAGCAGTGGGAAAGAATGTTTCAGGGTCACAATGCAGACCTTGGGTATCATATTTCAAGCTCCAAGCTTGCTTTGCTTTCTGCCTTGCAGTCTCCTCTCTCTGGCTTTATTTTTCCCTTGCCCTCTCTTCTCCTGCTACCCTGGCTACATGCATATTTCTAGTTTATTGTGCATCATAAGAACCATAAGAGTGAAGAACCAATATGGTTTTGTAGTTGACCTTGCTCACTGACATTGTCTCCACTACCTGGAACAGTTGTTGGCCCACAGCTGGTGTTTGGGAGATGTAGTTCAGTGACTGGATACATTTAAGCTCGAAGATGACAAAAGTCACTGCCATAATTAAATGAGGGCTTCTGTGGGGGTGTTGGGGCAGACTTTGAAGTGCTCTGATCTTCTGATCCATCTCTCCAAAACCCCTTTACATTTTTAATAGTGTGGCTGTCTTATTTCATTTGTAAACTTTTAACTTAGATGCAAACTCAAACTTCATAGAAAAGTTACAAAAGTGGTACAAAGAACTTTTTTCTTATTTGATATTTTCTTTATTTACATTTCAAATGTTATCCCCTTTCCTGGTTTCCCCTCTGAAAACCTCCTATCCCCTCCCCACTCCCCTTGTTTCTACAAGGGTGCTCACCCACCCACCCACTTCCACCTCCTGGCCCTCGAATTCCCCTACACTGGGGCATCAAGTCTTCATGGGACCAAGGGCTTCTACTCCCATTGATGTCCAACAAGGCCATCCTCTGCTACATATGTGGCTGGAGCCATGGGTCCCTCCATGTGGTACAAAGAACGTTTGACCAACTTGTTCATTCAGTGAATGTATTAGCTATAGTCATAACCAGTTCTGGTTGAGCATCTCCAGTCTGAAAACCCCAAATCCAACATGCACTAAAATCTCAAAGGTTCTGAGCCTTGACATGATGTTACAAGTGGGAAATGACACATCTTATTCCATGTAACATATTATAGTCAAAATCAAAGTGCACTAAAATACTGCATCAAGTTATCCATGTGTCATATGTTTACAGCATGTGTGAGACATAGGGTTTGGAGCCCAGAGGGTCAAATATTTGCCTAGCACACACAGAGCCCTGGGTTCTAACTCTGCACATGTAGTGCTACATTCCTACAACCCAAGCACTTGTGAGATGGAGGCAGGGGGTTCAGAATTTAAAGGCCATCCTCCTCTACATAGCGAGTTTAAAGCCAGCCTGAGGTACATGAGAGCCTGTCTTTAAAAAAAATAAAATAAAAAGACAGCCAGCTGTGGGAATACCTGTCTATATTCCTAGCACTGCCGAGGCAAAGGCAGGTGGGGCTTTGTGAATTTGAGGTCTGCCTGGTCTACATAGTGAGTTCCAGGACAGCCAGGGCTATATAAGACAGACTCTGTCTCAACAATAACAATAGCAATAACAACAACAACAACAAAACAGAAGGAAGGAAGGAAGGAAGGAAGGAAGGAAGGAAGGAAGGAAGGAAGGAAGGAAGGAAGGAAAATAGTAGGCAAGCCAGGCATTCATGGTGGTATGTGTCTTTTAATCCCAACACACAAGAGGCAGAACCAGGTGAATGTTTGTGAAGCCAAAGACAGCCTGGTGTACAAATCGAGCCCCAGCGTAGGAGAATCTTTGGAAGTTCTCAGGCCAGGTACCCTGGAGTATACGAATGAGAGCCCCTGTCTCAAACAAAAGTAGAGAGGTTGGTCTGACGCCTGAGGTTGTCTATGGACCTCCACATGTGAGCACTCAAACAACCACATAAATACAGAATTTAAAAAGGTCAAAGAAAGTGTAATAGAATCAAAGTAAGACTCTATTCAAATACAGCTTGTGAGGTACTGTGAGTTAGGATGCCAACACAGGAAACAGAGGCAACATAATTTATGCCGTAACAGCGAGTCAGCAGATTTACTCAGCTTGATGGCAGTTCATATGAACAGCTAAAAATTATTACTGCAGGAAAAAAAGGCACATGTCAGCAGGCTCGGGAAAACCTAGGTCAGGTATCCACTGTCCTTCTTGTGAGGTGAGAGCACACACAACACGTTTTCTTTATAGCAGCAAACTGCAGACATGGACTCCATGAGTCTGCCCAGGGAAGCCTGCTTGATAACTCAAGGTCTGGGGCCCATATGGCTGCTGCTTACATAAACTCATCTGATAGTGACTGTCTATGACAATGAAAACTCAGAGTTCCAACAGTAAAAAGCAAGCACACATGCACGCACACACGCACGCACGCGCGAGCACACACACACACACACACACACACACACACATCAGTCTTTGTGCTGACTTGGCAGGCCCTCCCAAGATGGTACAGCATGCTCTAGTATCACAAGTGTGCACAGTGAAGACATCAATCTATCAGTGACATGAATGCTCTGAAAGCCAAGTTCCCAAGGATTAAGAGTTCCTTGGAGATGAGAGAGAAATAAGCCACCAAACCTGCTGAGCTAACTGTACCTCACAGCAATCCAGATTTCTAGGTTACTAATGCCACACTAAGGGACAGGTTGACTGAGGGAGGGAATAAACTGCATGGTAATTAGGAGTCAGGAACCATTTGGGGCTACAGGTCACCTGTCCATGGGACTTACTTGTTTAATGGGTTCTTTTCATCTCACTCACGTAAAGGACATATCTTCTTGTAGACTGGTTTCTTACATCAATCAACCTTCTGAGCTATAGAGGGGTTTTTTCTGGTTTTTTTTTTTGGCTTTTAAATTTTTATTTTATGTATGTGGGGGTTTTGCCTGCATGTGTGTGTGTCTGTACACCATATGCGAGGAGTGCCCAAGGGCAGAAAAAGCACATCAGATCCCCTGGCACTAGAGTTATTGATGCTTCTGAGCCACCGTGGGTCTGCTGGGAACTGAACTTGGGCCATGTGGAAGAGCATCCACTGTCTCTTAATCACTGAGCCATCTCTCTCCAGCCCCAAGATATTCTGATTTTTTATTTATTTTTTGAGACAGTGTCTCATGTAGCCCAAGCTGGCTTCGAATTTGCGATATAGCTGAGAATGTCCTTGAATTCTGGAGTCTCCTGCTTCTATTTTCCAAATGCCAAGTTTATAGGTGTGCATCACCACACCCCACTTATGTGGTAGAGCTAGGGATTGAACCCAGGCCTTCGGGCATGCTAGATGAGCACTCTACCAATTGAGCTACATTCCTAGCCCACCACCTCTCAGAATAACTACAACCTGATGTGTTTGTAGTGCTCAGAGCCCTACTTATCTTTCCCTTCATTGGACATGGTAGAACATACCTATAATACCAGTGCTTGGGAGGTAGAGGCAGGAGGATTAGCAGTTCAAAGTCACCCTCAGCTACACAGCGATTTTGAGGCCAGCCTTTGCTACATGAGATCCTGTCTCAAAAAACAAGTCTCCTAACTGATAGGTGCAGACTTCGGATGATATGCCTTACTAAATAGTTTATTTACTTATTTTAGAAATTGAGCATGCACATTTTATATTTAATACCACTAATATTTTTTGCTAATTAATATTTTACTGGGGCTGGAGAGATGGCTCAGCAGTTAAAAGCACTGACTGCTCTTCCAGAGGTCCTGAGTTCAATTCTCAGCAACCACATTATTTTAACTACAGTCTGTCATAGCAGGAGAGTCATATAGCATCAGGAGCGTGAGCAGAGATAAATGAATACATGCATCTTTAGTGTTCAGCTAACTTTCTCCACTTTTTTTCTTTTTTTATTATTATTATTTTCTTTATTTACATTTCAAATGCTATCCCGAAAGTTCCCTATATCCCCCCCCCGCCCCTGCTCCCCTACCCACCCACTC
>NC_034613.1:43484307-43528611 GCF_900095145.1 Mus pahari | reverse complement strand
TGAGAATTCTTTGTTTAGCTCTGTACCCCATTTTTTAATGGGGTTATTTGAATTTCTGGAGTCCAGCTTCCTGAGCTCTTTGTATATATTGGATATAGGTCCTCTATCAGATTTAGGATTGGTAAAAATCCTTTCCCAATCTGTTGGTGGCCTTTTTGTCTTGTTGACATTGTCTTTTGCCATACAGAAGCTTTCTCCACTTTTCTTGGTCTTGTTTGGTTTGGGTTTGGGTTTGGGTTTTTAGACAGTGTCTTACTATGTGCCACCACCTTTAATCCCAGCACTCGTGAGGCAGAGGCAGGCAGATTTCTGAGTTCAAGACCAGCCTGTTCTACAGAGTGAGTTCCAGGACAGCCAGGGCTACACAGAGAAACCCTGTCTCGAAAAACCGAAAGCAAAAAACAAAACAAACAAACAAACAAACAAAGGTGTGTGCCACCACACTTGGCTCTCTTCTCTTTTTAAATGTTTTTTAAAATTATTTTTAATTATGTGTATGTGTGTATATCTTTATGTGGGTGTGTAGGCATGAGTGTAGGATCCTGCAGAGGCCAGAGCCGTTATTTCCCTGAAGCTTACAGTTACAGGTGCTTGTGAACCACCTGATGCAGGTGCTGGGAACTCAACTTGGGTTTTTCAGAAGGGCAGAAAGTGCTCTTAACCTTTCAGTCATCTGTCAGCCCTGTAGTTTCCTCTACTCTCACATATCCAAGACTCCAGACCAGCGAATGAAGTCAAGTGCTTTCAGACTGGGTCTTCCCATGTCAATCAAAACAATCAAGAGGAACCCCCCATAAGACATGCCCACAGACCAATCACTCATCAACACTTGCTTAATGAGTGATCCCAGGTTGTATCAAGTTAACTAACCATCAGCAGAAGCTGTTTAACAAGATTTTTTTCCCTCTTTGTTCCTGATGAAAAGTAAGATATTTGCAAAAGCCATTTAAAAATGAAAAAGGAATACTAGGTGTTAGGAAGCCCAAATCATGTGGAGTAGAGGTGAAGGAGGAGAAAGAACCAAAACCCACATGTTTTCAGCAGGGCAGCTGTTCCACAGTTGCTGGTGGATAGTAGCTGGATCAAAAGGGCTCTGTCCCCATGAATAACTTGACCACATCAAAATGAGTTGCTTTACTATTTACACTCTTTATCTTCTATTTGGGGGGGAGGATTCCTTTGAATGAGTATTTTCAATTTTTTGTGTATTAAAAAAATCTTCTCTATAAAACATTTCATCTTTCTCTCTGCTTATTCTCATCTTCCAATTAGTTTTTTTTTTTTTTAGTTTTATTTATACTTGTAGACATCTTTCTCTTGGATGATCCGATTTTTAAGATTTATTTATTTGTTTTATGTGTAGGAGTACCGCGTCTACATGTGTGCCTGGTGCCCAGGGAGGCCAAAAAGAGGGAGTCAGATTCCCTAGAACTGGAGTTACAGACAGATGTGAGCAATGAACCATTGGGTGCTTGGAACTGAAGCTGGGTCCCCTGCAAGAGCAGCCAGTGCTCTTGACCACTGATCCATCTCTCCAGCCCTAATTTCGTGTTTTCTTTTTTTTTTTAAGATTTATTTATTTATTATATGTAAGTACACTGTAGCTATCTTCAGACACTCCAGAAGAGGGCATCAGATCTTGTTACGGATGGTTATGAGCCACCATGTGGTTGCAGGGGATTTGAACTCCGGACCTTCGGAAGAACAGTCGGGTGCTCTTACTCACTGAGCCATCTCACCAGCCCTCGTGTTTTCTATTATTCAGAAGTGGGTTTTGTTGTGTAGTCACCTCTTTGGGAGCAGTCCCTTTGTTTCTGTCATGGATATGCTTAGAAAGGTCTCCCCTAAGACTGGGAACATAGTTAAATTGGTAAAGAGCTGGCCTAGAGTGCTTGAAGTCCTGGGTTTGATCCTCAGCACGACATAAAGCGCACCCCCAGCACTTGGAAGGTAGTCAAGAGGAACAGAAATTCAGGGCCATCTTCTACTATGTAAGACATGAGATCCTATCTGAAAATAACAACAAAATGTCTTAGCTAATCCAGAATGACAAAAATTGTCCACCAGAACTGTCTTTTGGAACTGTCCTGAGTTGGTCTTACTTTGTCATTTTGAAACTTTCAGGACACTGGTACTAGATAGGCACTTATTGTACACATCTATCAGGTCCTGTACCAATGGAAAGTAGAGGCCCCGGGGAAAGACTTGCTAGTTGGAGCCTCCTACTTACAAGTGGGCTGCATAGAGACGTGGAGGGTGGCCGCTTCTCTAGGGCACACAGTTCCCCTCATGTTACAGCCTACACAGGCCTTTTGTCAGAATTCAGGTTGGTATACGTGAAATCTTTGGAAGAGTAGGCAGTCAAAAACTAGAGAGGAGTTATAAAATTATTACTACATAGTCTTCAGAAACACTATTTTATTTGTTTGTTTGTTTATCTGTGGATCAGTGTGCTAAGTGTGGAGGTAAGAGGACAAATTGCTGGAGTTGATCCCTTCCTTCCTTCCTTCCTTCCTTCCTTCCTTCCTTCCTTCCTTCCTTCCTTCCTTCCTTCCTTCCCTCCTTCCAGGGATCCAACACTGGTTGCCTGGCTTAGTGGTAAGACAAGCCATGTTTCTAGCCTCACAAATATTTCTTTTCTTTCTCTTTCTTCTTTTCTTTTTTCCTTCCTTCCTTCTCTCTCTCTCTCTCTCTCTCTCTCTCTCTCTCTCTCTCTCTCTCTCTCATTGTTTCTTTCTTCTTTTCTTTTTGTTACTCAAGACAGGATTTCTCTGTAGCTTTGATCATCTTGGAACTCGCTCTGTTGACCAGACAGGCATTGAAATAAGAGATGTGCCTGCCTCTGCCTCAGAGTGCTGGGATTAAAGGAGTGTACCACTATCAGCAAGCATAAATATAATTTTGGGTGGCTATATTTTATTTACAAACTTGATTTTCTTTTTAAGTATACTACTAAACCTTTTTTGTTTGTTTTCCACACACTGTGCTTCTTCTGGATTAGATCGAGCTCTTCTTTCCCTCTTTCTGTACCCAAGAACTATGAACAGAGAGGAAGGTGAAAACCTAGAGGGGTGGGGCTGTCTGGAGCAGGAAGGGTGTGGGGAACAGAGCAAGACGTGTGAGGAGGCAGTAAGTGAGAAAAGGTATACTTTACACTCAGGAGGCAGGGGCAGGCAGACCCTCTGAGTTTGAGGTCAGCCTGGTCTACAGAGTGAGTTCTAGGACAGTCAGGGCTGTTATACAGAGAAACCCTGTCTTGAAAACCAAAAACCAAATCAAACCAAACATAAACAACCAACTAAGCAAACATTCCTAGTAATCCATAAAGCAAAGAAAGACTTGATGGTTGTAGCTTATCTCTAGTTTCTAATGTTTCTAATGTTAAAAGTTCTTTTATTTACCCAGACTCCCTGTATAAAGATACATAACTTGTTTTTTTGAAAACAGTCTCTCTACACAGCCCAAGGTGGACTCAAACTCAACATGCCCAGCTCAAAAATCGAACTACTTAAAATCAGGAAAAAAAAGGTATGCGGAACAAAAAAAAAATGGTAATAGCTGTTTTTGAGTCAGAGCAGATGGACAGCCAGGGGCAACTGACTTTAAGGAAGAAGCCACGCGGCAGAAGCAGGTGACAGGAACACACACGTCACAATTCCCAGAGGACTGACTCATCAGTGCTCTGTTTTTCTGAATGCAGGTAACATGGTTAAGACCTCACGTAGGATTCAATTGTGAAACTATTATATCGAAGACAACAATGTTCTATCTATTTACTGGGTGGGAGAAATTCCCATTTAATAGTGAGTGCTCAGAGGTCAGAGGACAATTTACAGGTGTTGGTTTTCACCTCACAAAATGTGGGGACACATGATTAAAGCCAGGGCCTTTGTGCACTATCAGCGTGCACTCTACCAACTGAACTCCACACAAGCCTGGCTTCTCTCTGAGAGCTCTGGGGACTGAATGTCAGGAAGCAGGTTTCTGATTAAGCTACTCCCCAAGTACTCCCCAGCACTTTTAAGGTAAGAGGATCGGTATTTCAAGGCCACACTCAAGTATGTAAAGCTTTTGAGAGAATCCTAGGCTACAGTAGCCCCTAAAAAAAAAACAGAATGCCAAAAACCCCACCTAAAATTTTCTCCATGACCTCTATTTTTTTCTCTCAACAAACACAAAACTTTACTTTTTCAACACTAGAGACCACAGCGGTATTCCTAGATGTTTCCCACACCCATTTCTCCAAGTCTTCCAGCCTTATCAAAACCTGGAAAGGTTTAATGTATTCTGAGGGAGATGACTCACACGAGAGCTTTAAAAATCCATCTGAGAGCCAGGCGTGGTGGCGCATGCCTTTAATCCCAGCACTTGGGAGGCAGAGGCAGGCGGATTTCTGAGTTCGAGGTCAGCCTGGTCTACAGAGTGAGTTCCAGGACAGGCAGGGCTACACAGAGAAACCCTGTCTCAAAAACCAAAAAAAAAAAAAAATCCATCTGAGAATTATGAGGAAAGCTTCGTTAGAACAAGGAGGTTCCTTTTTATTTTATTTATTCATTCATTGTTTGGTTGTAGTGTGGTGTGTGTGTGTGTGTGTGTGTGTGTGTGTTCCAGTGTGACCACACCACAGCACCCATGTGGAGGTCACAGGACAACTCCTTTTTATGCCTGAGTCTAGACCAGGGAAAGGACAATACAGGTGAGTCTGTAATGTCCTGTGCTCCAAAAGCAGTGAGACAGGTGACAAGAGAGCACAAGGGCTGGTGGGAAAATGGAGAGCAGTAAGTTCCAGGGAGGGCTCAGTGGAGAAAGAAGAAAAGTGAAGACCAGAGTTAGGATCCCTAGCTCTTACGTTTTAAAAAGAAAGAAAGAAAAACTGGTAGCATCGGGGCCCAACTGTAATTCCAACACTCACCCTGGAGGTGAGACAGATTCAAGGGCAAACTGGGTAGAGCTAGACTAGCTAAATCATCAGCAAGCTCCAGATTTAGTCAGGAACTCCAATTCAGTAAATAAAATGAAGATTGAGGAAAACATCAAATGACAACTTCTGTCCTCCACAAGCACACAAATACACACACACACACACACACACACACACACACACACACACTACATACACTATATATGCAAAGTAAAAGTTCTAGACAAAGGAATCCATGTGTGTTACAAGCAAACCTTTGACTAGGGGGACAGTTGGGGCGGGGGTGTCAGGAAGTGGTGTGGAAAAGCTACCAAGTTTGAAAGTCACTTCGGTGGTCATGAGTTAGAACAAGGAAGCCGGTTACAAAGTACATTCAGACAATATAAAGCAAAAACTTGAAATTTAATTTGACAGTTTATCAGAAACACTTGAGGTTACAAATCATCATAAAAAAATTTAAAAGCATTTCTCTTTCAAGTGGCTGGGGGGGGGTGTCTATAAAATTCACATTTACAAATGGCAAAGAGTGCCCATAATCCTTCATACGAAAAAGTTATTTTGTCTGAAGCTGCCCACAAGAGTGTAAAATAGGCCAGAAGAAAAATGCGAAGAACACATTGGTAAGGAGGCTATAAGTCTTTGAAAATACTGGCTAATGCCACAGAAAGTCAAAAGGCATGCTTAAAGTTCAGCCGGGACCTCCAAAAGCCGTGTGTGATATCTAAGTAATTTCTGATTATTACCTGCAATCAGCTTAATGCATTTCCTCTATTGTTAGTGTATTCATTTCTACAGAAAATTTGGCTTAAATGACAGTGCATTACTCAGAAAGATTCTGGAATAAAATTGCCTCTGTTTAAATTCCTTATCTGATATTTACTAGCTGCACGATCTGGGAAATCTTTAACGCTCTCTGGACCTGCATTTCGTTATCTGTAAAGTTAAGATGAAAGAAAAAAGCAAACGTTCGTATCAAAGCAGTTCTACTGCCTAACAGACATATAATAATGGTAAAAAATGTTAACTATTCTCAGTAACCAACTATTAGGGTTTCTTTCACCCTCAACCCCCCAAAAATGTTTTCCCTCTGTACCTGTGGGTTCCAAATATTTGGATTCAACCAGCCTCAGATTGTAAATTTTTGAAAGACAAAATCAGATCCATATTGAACAGGATTTTGTGTTTCATTCCCTCAACAATACAGTCTAACAACTATTTACATAACTTCCATATAGTGCTGTATATCACTGGTAATATAAAGACGATTTAAAGTATATAGGAGGTGGTGTCAGGAACATCTCTACACATATCGGCAAGGTTAACTTCAGCTTTCCCTGTCTTGAAGAAATGCCCCCAGAGCCTCCCCTGAACAGTCTTGTGAGTTGTCCCAAGGCTGGTTTTTTCACCCACCTCCCTATCTTGTAGAGGTTGCCTCCTGGGTTCTGGAAAGGCATGGGACTTTTGACCTTGCCACCCCAATAAGGGTACAGCTGCAGGTCATAAAATCATAAGGCTGGAGTCTGGAACCGACCTCCCACGACAGAGCAGCCCACTGAGCAACCCTGTGGGACCTGGGATCTGGGGAACTGACACCATGCTGGTTTCCATGGTCTAAGTAAAAAACAAACAAACAAAAAACAAACCCAAAAAAACTCTGTATGCACTTGGGCCTTTTTCTTTCTCAGGCAAATCTATGATGAGGCCAAGCTAGCCTTCGTAGGTGTTGCTACGTAAGGAACTCTTGGCTCTGATAATGCTGAGAACTATGGGGAAAATAACTGAAGTAATTAATGGAATGTGATGTTGAGGTAGTTCCAGTGGTCAGGGCAGGGTTCACAAAGGTGACCAATGAAGAAGCAGTCATTCTGCTGAGTGGTGAGAAGGAATGTTAGAGTGAAGGGGCAGGGGAAGCCAGGATGCTGAGACAGGTTTGAGGACTGGTAGAATGGTGCTGTGGTGGAGGCAAAGGAGTAATGAGGGGTTAAAGAGAGAAGTAAGCAGGGGATAACATATGTGGATTTGTAGGCCACAGAGCAGTTTGTTTTCTGAGGTGCTAAGGAAGTGATGTGATATGATTTATACTTGGAAAAGATCCTCTTCCTCCCAAAAGTAAAATAAATGAATAAAAATTTGAAAAATAGTAAAAATAAACAAAAATCGGATTGGCAAGCTAGCTCAGTCATCAAGGACACTTGCCACCAAGCCTAACAACCTGGGTTCCACTCTAGGACCCTCATGGTAGAAGAGAACCAACTGTTGCAGGCTGTCTTCTGACCTTTATATGAATAAGGCACACATGCATGCTTTTAATGTGAAATCAATCACAAATAACTTCAAGTGCAGGGTGAAGAGTTAAGGCGCTGAAAAGAAGAGATAGAGGTCAGCTGGGAGGCGTTTATGGCAGTCCCAGTGCGTGCTTGAAGTATGTTGGGGGCCAGCTCAGAGATCCCAGAGCCTGCTTGGAAATGACCAGGTCAGGTTGTCATAATGAGGAACAGTTTCTCCATCACTAAAGGACTTGGCTTTTTTTTTTTTTTTTTTTTTAGTAAAACTGAGTCCCACAAAGGATTCCAGCAGAAGAGAAACTCACTTTAACTAAAGCATATGCTGTTTTGCCATTTCTTTTAGTTCTTATCTTGGAAATGGTTCCTTGCTACATTGCCCAGGCTGGCTTTGAATTTCTGGGGTCGAGATCCCTCCTGCCCTTGCCTTGTGAGTAGTTGAAATAAGCAGTACTCACTCACCATCACTTCTAGCTCCTACTAAAGGAATTTTTGTTTGTTTGTTGCCTTAGGGTTTCACATAGACCATCCTGATCCGGAACTCCTTATGTAGCTGAGGATAGCTTTCGAATTTCTGGGACTGGCTCTTCCATGGGTCCTGAGTTTAACTCCCAGCAACCACAAGGTGGCTCACGGCCATCTGTAATGGGATCTGGCGCCCTCTTCTGGTGTGCCCTTCTATCTCTACCTTTCCAATGCTGGGATTCATTACAAGAATGTATAGTTGTTGGTTGTTTTTTTTTTTTCAGACATCTTTATGAGTGTTTCACCTACATATATGTCTGTATGCCATGCACATGCCTGGTGCACAGAGGCCAGGAAGTGGCAGATTCCTTGAAACTGGAATTATGGATGTTTGTGAACCACCATGTTGATGATGGGAACGGAATCCCGGTCCTCAGCAAGGGTAACTTGTGCTCTTAACTGCTGAGCCATCATTCCAGCCCTGTATTTTCTTTTTTTAAAGATTTATTTATTTTGGAATGTGCTAGTTCATATGCTGGACTTTACAAAAAAAGAGAGAGATGTATGCGGGAGGTGGGGCTAAGGAGGAAGTAGATTAGGACATAGGCTACTACAACAGTCTAGACAAGAAATCATGGCCAGTATTCCACAGCAGACTTGCCTGATTTGGCCACAGAACACCTGTGAGATGTGCTGTGAATGAAATTAATGTGTACAAAGCACTTAGCATAGGATCTGACAGTAGACAGCAGTTAGCCACCATTGCCACTATCACTCCTGAAGCCCATGAACCCGCTTTTCAGAAGACTCTTAGAGGTTCTTGTGCTCTTAAAAATGCAAATGAAATCTCCTCGTTTCTGGAGGAGATTAAAACCCTCAAGGGCCTTCCCACTGTGGAATGCAGAAAATTCCTACTTCTTGCCATAGCCTTCAAGGTCATTCATGGTGCCACCCTGGCCTTCTTTTCTAGTCTTAGGTCCGACCACTCTTCCCCTAAGCAACCCCTAAGCTCGTCACCATCTCCACTTCTACTTTCTCTTCCGTTAGATTTTCTCTGTGGCAGCTTTACACCACTTCAGCTCAGCCATCACCTTCCCTAATCACCTAAGAACAAGGCCTGCCTCTCCTGGTTCCTTCACAGCACAAGTCATCCTTGAGCTGGAGTAGCTCAGTGGTAGAGAACTTGGCTAGCATGTGTAAGGTCTTGGTCCAGTCTGATTTTTTTTTTTAAAGATTTATTTATTTATTATATGTAAGTACACTGTAGCTGTCTTCAGACACTCCAGAAGAGGGAGTCAGATCTTGTTACAGATGGTTGTGAGCCACCATGTGGTTGCTGGGATTTGAACTCTGGACCTTCGGAAGAGCAGTCGGTGCTCTTACCCACTGAGCCATCTCACCAGCCCCCAGTCTGATTTTTAAGCCTGGTATTGGTAGCAGATACACATCTGTAATATCAATCTGGCCAGAGGAACCCCTGTTGAAAAAATAAAAAACAAAATAATATAAATAAAATAAAAATGTCTATTTCTCTAACTAGAATGAATCTAGCTTGTGTTCCCCAACACATGGAACAGAGAAAAATGTTTCTAGAATCTTGAATGCAGGGAAGGACACCAATTGGTTAACTTTACAAGCTTAATGGTAACACAGTTAACATCTCTAAATCCTTTACAGATGATTCTAAGCATCTGTAAAGGAGAATTGCAAAAGCTTTTATGTAATAGACCACCAACGCTTTCTTGGGCAGCAATATTCCTGAAATATGTGCTTAGATGTTTCTGTTAAAACATGTTATCTCAGAGGCTGTCAAGATGGCTCAGTGGTTAAGAGCACTGACTGCTCTTCTGAAGGTCCTGAGTTCAAATCCCAGCAACCACATGGTGGCTCACAACCATCCATAATGGGATCTGACTCCCTCTTCTGGTGTGTCTAAAGACAGCTACAGTGTACTTAAATATAATAATATATAAGCCTTGGGCCGGAGCAAGCAGAGGTCCTGAGTTCAATTCCCAGCAATCACATGATGGCTCACAATCATCTGTACAGCTACAGTGTACTCATATACATAAAAGAAAAATAAATAAATCTAAAAATTGCATTGTCTCCTCACTTAGACCCAACCAAGGTTACTAAAAGCCTGGCATTTCTGCCTGCATTTTGTCTGGCTGAAAGGACAGAGGTAAGTCATCCTTAACCTTTGGTCCAGTTACCTAGGAATCATGGGACAGCGGAATCTTGCAGGACAGGTGGGGGTAATTATCCATGACGACATACCCTGCAGCAGAGTGATAGCTGCAGAAACCAAGATAACTCCCTCAAGGGAGAAACGATGACAGGGATAAGGGTTTCTTGGGCTCATCTTGCAAAACCAAACCTGAGACAACTATCAACCAGGTCATGGCAGGACTCCTGAATTACGCCTCTCTTACATTCTTTCCCCCAGCTTGTTCTATCTTGACCTCATGTGGGTACTCTGGATTATCTTGGAGTCACTAAACCCCTTCATCCCTCTCAATGTTGCAATACTAAATAAATCTTTTCTTTCCTTTTTAAAAAAGATTTATTTATTTTATGTCCCTTTTCAGACACACCAGAAGAGGGAATCGGATCCCATTCCAGATGGTTGTGAGCCACCATGTGGTTGCTGAGTGTTATGGTTACTGGGAATTAAACTCAGAACCTCTGGAAGAGCAGTCAGTGCTCTTAATCACTGAGCCATCTCTCCAGACCCTAAATAAATCTTCTCACAATGACTTTTTTTTCAGTGCATATTGGGGGTGGGTGGCTGAGTCTAGCTTGTTGGAGATGCTCGTACCTGGGCTTCTGCTCCCTTACCCCCCAAAACCCTCCAGTTATAATACCTAAAATGGATATATGCTTTCCTATCTCTCTAAACAACTTTAACACAATTTTGTTTTCTTTCTCAGCATCCATTTTGCAGGACTGTAATGAAAATGAAGCCTCGAAGGACTGAGGTGGGATAGTTGTAGCCTTTGCTCCTATACTGAACAGCCACAGGAAAGAACAGCTTCCTTTCAGATTTTACTCCTCCCGTATCTTACACTGTTACCCTGAAAATGACTACTACCTCTCAGTGACTCTCTTTCCCTGTCTTACATACTGACTATATTTGATTTGTGGAAAGTTGGTTTTTAAAAATGGCATCGTCAGATGGTTGGTAATATAGCTCAGGAAGTACACTGTCTAACATGCACAAAGTCCTCGGAACAACCTCTACCACTACATAAACTAGGTTAAATTCCAAAATTTGGGAGACGGAGGCAGGAGGATCAAAAGCACAAAGACATTCAGCAACAGAATTCAGTTCAAGACCTGCTTAGGCCTATTGAGAACTCTAACTCAACAAAATTATCAGCATTACATACCCTCAAATTAGGTTAAATAAATGCAGAAGCTTTCTTTCCCAAATGTTAGCTACACTATGGTTGGGTTAGGCAACCAGCTAAAACATACTAAAATATAACATCCAAGCTCGGCTTGGTGGCGCACAACTTTAATCCCAGCACTTGGGAGGCAGAGGCAGGCGGATTTCTGAGTTCGAGGCCAGCCTGGTCTACAAAGTGAGTTCCAGGACAGCCAGGGCTACACAGAGACACCCTGTCTCGAAAAACAACAACAAAAAAATCCTCCATGATAAATTGTAGCAAGTATCAGGCAGATCTGGGTTAAATCTGGGGTTTGTCATGGTTTAACAATATCTTTTTGAAGCATTTATTTTTTCCAGTAATAACTATTGCTGTGGGGGCATTTGTCATGTGTCAGGTCACTGTCCTATCTCACCTGCCCTATTTTTTTCCTTTTTAAAAAAGATTTATGTCCCTTTTCAGACACACCAGAAGAAGGAATTGGATCCCATTCCAGATGGTTATGAGCCACCATGTGGTTGCTGAGTGTTGTGAGCCACCATGTGGTTGCTAGGAATTGAACTCAGGACCTCTGGAAGAGCAGTCAGTGCTCTTAATTGCAGGTCACTGTCCTATCTCATCTGCCCTATTTCTTTCCTTTTAAAAAAAGATTTATTTATGTCCCTTTTCAGACACACAAGAAGGAATCAGATCCCATTCTAGATGGTTATGAGCCACCATTCATTGTAGCTAATGAATGCTTCAGAGAAGCCCATGAAGAAAACAGCACTGGGCTGGTGAGATAGCTCAGCAGGTAAAGGGACTTGCTGCCAAGCCTGATGATCTGAATTCGTGCTGACACCTACAAAGTGGAAGGAAGAGAACCGATTCCCCAAAGTTGTCCTCTAACCTCCACACACCCTCTATGGAATGAGTGCTCCCCCTCCAAAAATGTAAGAGAAAAAGACAACACCACTCCCAGTACCAGGTTGTAAATGTCAGTAACTGGATGCCAAATTAAGAGTAGACAATCGAGCCCAGAGCAGGGCCAGAGCTCTTAGCTCATTCAACAACCATCATGTAAGCTCCTAATTTTTCTCTTTTTTAAAAAAAGATTTATTTATTTAATGTTTATGAGTACACTGTAGCTGTACAGATGGTTGTGAGCCTTCATGTGGTTGTTGGGAATTGAATCTTTAGGATTTCTGCTCACTCTGGTTAACCCTTCCACTCCAGTCAACCCCACTCTCTTACTCCCAAAGATTATTATTATACACAAGTACACTGTAGATGACTTCTGAAGCACCAGAAGAGGGCATCAGATCTCGTTATGGGTGGTGGTGAGCCACCATGTGGCTGCTGGGATTTTAACTCAGGACCTTCAGAAGAGCAGTCAGTGCTCTTATCTGCTGAGCCATCTTGACAGCCCCCTAAGCTCTTATTTTCTAGGCACTGATCAACTCAACTAATGCACACCAGTGAATTACAGATGGCAACTCAGCTATAATCCACACCCTTGGCAGGCAGAGGCAGAAGTGTCCTGAGTTAGAAGCCAGTCTGGATTAAGAGAGCCCTGCCTCAGTATAGACAAAAAGATAGATCAAAAATGTTTTGCCTGCTGGGCATGGTGGCACACTTCCTTTAATTCGAGCACTAGGAAAGTAGAGGCAGATGGCTGGCTGAGTTCGAGGCTAGCATGGTTTACATAGTGAGTTCTAGGACAGCTGGAAGTAGGTAATAGGCAAACCTTGTTACAAACAAAGTGGTTTGCCTCTTATGAAACTTATATTCTAGCAGGGGGTTAGGCAAATAGTAAAAAAATGAATACAAATGTAAACTGCATGGTACGCTATTCATTTAATTACCTCAAAGTGCCAACAGCCAAGTAGGGAATTGCTTTACCTACAAAAATGGTCATCTCACATGGCTCAACCCAACAGAGGTGATAGTGCAATGGAATGAAAGGAGTCAGAAGGCTTTGCAGTGGGAGCCAAGCAAAGTGTTAACTAGAGGATCCAGGTGGACCTCAGTAGGTGACATTTTAGGGCAGGAGAAGACTCAGGAGTTACTTGACACTGCATTCACATGTAATACCACCAGGCTATGCAGAAGAAATGAGAAAACAGAAGGAAAATATCTTGTAAACTAGGAAGTTAGAAGAGTTTGGCAACCTTTTTATTTAATTACATTTATTCGTCAGCTTATTAAGTGTGTGTACTTGTGCCTGTATGTGAAGGTGAGGCGACAACTTCTGGAGTCCTTGTCCTTTCACCATGCAGGCGCTCCTAGGGATGGCAGCAAACCTTTGCCCACTGACCCATCTCACCAGCTCGACTGCAGCAAGTTCTTACTTGCTATCATTTAAAGTTCCCTACTTCACTGCTGGAAATAAGAACACAGTCTGAAAGGAATGTAAATATGTACTGTGCTACAAGGTTGCTAGTTCATACTTCATGATAACAAGAGGGCAAATAGGACTTTTGGTTCCAAATATTTCTTACTCCCAAAAGACAAAACAATGTTTTACTGTTACTGTTCTCTGGTCAATAAAGCTTTATCCACACCAAAAGGGTAACGGGACATACCTGAACACAAACTATAGGTCAGATTGTAGTCTGAACAACCTCACAGAAAACCAGGAGAAAAACATGTTCTTTTTAAGAGAAGAAACGATAGGAAACAGTGCTGCTGAGTGTCCATAATTTACTGTTTCCAGTAGGATGGTGCTTCCCTAGCTCTACCAACCCATCCCACCAAATAACCACGACCTGTAACGCTTGCTGAGGGGTACAATTAAATTAGCTACTAAAGGGGAACCAGGGAAAAGTGTACTAAATTAATCTGTAGAGAAATGACAGACATGAAGAATTCCTTTAAAGAGACAGTCCTTAGTTTTAAGGATTTTACATGAGAGAACTCAAAAAGTGGCAAATTTTTTAGAATGTATTTATTTGCATTTAAAAGGAACTGTTGACAACGATTTACTGAAAGTGGGAAAGTATAGCCAACACCGCTGAAACATGTTTATTCCACTGAGCAAAACCTCTTAGATGCTGTTACTGATAGGAAATTGAGAGCTTCAGACTGGTCTAAATTAACAATATCAATCACATCTTTCTCTCCTGAATATATAAAAATTAAAATACCAATTAAAAAACTAATATAGCTTCTCTTTAAATCCTTCTTACAGATACAATCTCAGTATTATTATTTAACAGTGGTAATTTAAGAGATTTGTTTTTCTCACAAGGAAAGCGACAATCTACCAGAGGGAACTGATAGGTTGTCTATAGGCTCATAGTGCAAATCAAAAGTCTGGGGACGCAGCAACTGACATTTCTAAAAATAAAAACAATAACATTCATAGAAGGTTCATGCAAAAAGCTTTACTAGGCAGATGGCCACAGGACTAGAACACCTGCTAATTTTACTGGCAACATCAACAGGACTCCTCGGGTTTGCAGATTCAACTTGTGCTCATCTTAGGCTTTGTATTTGGCTTTTCCAGTTTCGCTAATGACACAAACATGCTATAAAATAAAAGATATTCACATTAGAAAAGCAGATTCTCAAGAGGCAATAGCAGCATTAAAGGGTCCTCCTACGTTGTCTGGGTTCCTACCAAACAAGGTATTTTGGACCAGCAACTTGAAGAGGATGTATTTTGAAAACAAAGCAGAATTATAGTCCATTAGTTTGCTTTTTCTTTGTCTTAGTATGTAACTCTGAGAAACATGAAGCTGGAATCAAAATAGGGGCCCGGGTAAGTGAAAGAAAAACCACACTTTAGATAATACTGCCCATGGAGTCTTTCTAACTGCTCCTGGACCGTGCTTATAAATTCACCCAGAAGACTCCGGCCTCCAGAGTGGGAGGCAGGGATCTGAAGCAGAGTCAATTACAAAATTTAAACTGAATCGTTTCTTTCTTACTTATAACTATATCATGTGAAATAACAATAAGACAGTTATTATATATTAAAGCTGTTCAACAACTTCAGCCAGCAAGAAGTGTCACCCTAGCCTGGCCAAGTTCCAGTTCTAAGGACGTCTGTACTTGACTACAGCTTTATGTGACTAATGGGAACCATCAGTCTGGTCAAATTATGAGGTGCTGGAAGGAGAAAACAATTCTTCCCTTTCCTAATTTTTTATGTGGGTTTTTGAAAAATGAGAGCAAGGAAAAAAAAGCATTACTTACATTCAAATCCCTGAAGTACTCATTATAGTCAAGGGCATATCCAACAACAAACTTGTCTGGAATTTCAAATCCAACAACTGTAAATAAATAATCATAGTTTATTCTTTAGAGAAAATAATACTTTCAAATCTAATTCTTGCAAATGTACCTTCCTTACAAATGTTCTCTAAAGTAACTCTAAGCCATTTCATAGTTAACTTTTTCAGTTATAAGATGGATAAATGATTGGCCAAAGGGCATCTACTTACAGTCTGGCCTGTATCCAACACTTCGAGAGGTCCTTTTCACCAGCAAGCTGTTAATTACAAAAATTACATGTGGCATATGGAAAGACTACAGAGCATTACAAAGAAAACATCAGTGTTCTTAAGTAGTATCATCTGCATTTAGAATCAGGACAGCTTTGCAGACACATAGGAAGGCTGAAAGGGAGAAGAACTAAATCACAGAGAGTTCACATAAAGGTCAGGCCCCTGACTGATCACCACCTGGAGCCTGGTAAGATGCTTCTGAGAGCAGAATCCTAACTATCCACATGTCTATTGAAAGGCAGCTACTGAGGTTGCATGGCTGGGGAGTGCCAGTAAGCAAAGACGAAAAGGTAAGGGATCTAGATCCAGAATCCTTGAACTACAACCCCAATGCTTGGAAAGGGGGTAAGACTTGCTCTTTCACCAAGATTTGTAATAACTGGCCCACGAATGGGAATGTTTTGCAGTGGACACTGAACTCAGAGCCTCGATCACATTAAGAATGTACTCTACCACTGAGTTACTCACTCCATTTTTTAGTTAATTACATTTTCTTTTTTTTATTGTTTGTTTGTTTGTTTGTTTTTGAGACAGGGTTTCTATGTATAGCCCTGGCTGTCCTGGAACTCACCAGGCTAGCCTCAAACTCATAAATCCACCTGCCTCTGCCTCCCAAGTGCTAGGATTAAAGGCGTGCGCCACCACACCCAGCTAGTTAATTACATTTTCAACTATTTGACTGTTGCTAAAAACATAAGTTTTAAGCAGTTTTATTTTTTAATTTATACCTTTATTATTTATAGAAATCAAGAATTTATAAATGTAGTTTGATTACATAATTATATAAAACTCAAAGTTAAATGCTAATTATCTAATGCTTGTCATGTATGCATTCAACCAGAGTTGAAACCTAGTATCACCAAAAAAGAAAAAGTTAATGGCATCACAAAAGAAAAAAAAATCACACACAAAGGTCTCTAGTGTTGTATTTCAGCAGATTATCAGAACCAGAACATGGGCATTGGTGAACTAAGCAGCCTTGTACAGATTTCATCAATTTTAATCACATAGAGACTAGTCTAATCACTACCACAATCAAGATACTCTGACTCATGCAAGGCTCCCTCCTGTACTCTTTCAACCCCTAATCCCTTCTCATCTGTATAATTTTGTTATTTCAAATGGGGTTATATAAATAGGATCACATAGTTTTATTGCTTTGCCTTTGGTGTCCTACTATAATAGCCTTGAAAAATTAAAAATCTTGGGCATATCAAAACTGAGGGACAGGTAAGCATTTTAAACAGAAAGAGCAAACACCTGCTTTATGTACTCCTGAAGTATACTGTACAGCTCCAGTAACACTCATCTCATCTGCTGTTCCTATTTATTGCTGATCTCATGGTGTAAATGTGCTTCCATTTTGTTCAAATTTTGTTCTTCTTAATTCTGCATTATCACAAATGATGTGAACATTCATATTCAGATTTGAGTAGGGAGATAGAAGACAGGTTCTCAGGATGCTTGTCTCAAATTTAGTGCGATCCTCCTGCCTTCACTTTCCAAAAGCTGAGATCACAGGGGTGAACCACCATACCTGACTACAAACCTATACAGATTTTTATATCAACATATAGTTTCACTTCTCAGGGATAAATACTCGGTACAACGTCTGGGGTCTTCTGGTAGTTCCCTGTGCAGTTTTTAAAGAAACTGCTTTCTAGAGTGGTCACACTATCTTACAATACTACCAAATAAGACTTCTTAATTTTTAGTTTGGGGAAAGACCAAAACACACTTGCATAGGCCAACTAGATCATCAAAAATTACCCAAGCATTCTCTGAGCACATCTCACCTTCAGCATGGCAAAAACTCACTGAGGTATATTTGTGCCATCTATCCAAAGTCTATGAAGATAAATTGCTAAAGTAAGTTTTATTAAAATTATAGAGATTCAGAGACTTTATAGATACTTTGATCTTTTAAAAAGATTTTATAAAGCTCGTTGAATGGTAAGCAGACATAGCAGAGTGTATGAGACTATTGCTGTCAAGACTGTCAACCTGTGTTCCACCCTGACGCAGGACCAACACAAATGCAAGTGACACATGCCTATATTCCTGCCACATAAATAAGTATATATTTTTTTAAAAATTAAGAACCAATTAATCATTCAGGAAAAGACAAAAATAAAAGACCCGACTTTTCCTCTACACAAAAAGCACAGAGCAGTCAAAGATATTAAAATAAAAATAAAGCTATAAAGTAAAAATAAAGCAAAAAGCAACAGCAACAACATAATAAAAAAGATGTTACTTTTAACAACAAACCCCAACTTAAAATAGCAGAAGCATCAACTGTGTCAGGTTCCCTGTGTTCAAATCTTCTCTATAGCTTATTAGCTCTGTGTCTGTGGGCAATTCCCTAGGCTTCAGTATCCTTATCTATAAGTTGGAGATAACTGTTGTAGAATCAAACTACAACCAAGGATAAAAACAGAAAACTATGAAAGCAAAAGCCAAATGCCCAGATATAGTAAGATGTGAGATTGAGAAAAAGGAAGCAAGCATGGTAGCAAGCATGGTAAAATTTCAGTGACAACACAAAATAGAATGCCTCATTAACCACTCTAATCCGGAAGATGCAGATGTGCAGGGTCCACCAGTTATTCCTATCTTTGGTATGATTTATTTCAATTTCAAAAGGGGACCTTAGATCATATGCCATGCTACTCAGGACAAGTTTGATATAAGTAACATTCTGAAACAGGAATTGTTACATAAGTCTGTATATATGTGAGAGTTCCATTTCTAAACACTTGTGTATCAAGACTAGACATTCTAGGGATTGGGAGGCGGCTCCGTGGATAAGAGTACTTGGTCTGCAAGCACAAGCACCTGAGTTTGACTCCTAATATTCACATTAAAAACTTGCCCATGGCTGTATGTGTTTGTGACCCCAGCGCTGGCGCTAGAGATAGATTCAAAAACCTCACCAATGAGCCTGCATCGCTAAAACTTTGAGCTTATAGCTCAGTTAGAGACCATGTCTCAGGTAACAGAGTAAAGAGCAGTAGAAGAGGATATTCAGTCCTGCCCTGGCCTTCACATATCTGCATGATGAATGTGTACTCACCTGCACATAATACATATACTACACACGTAAATAAACAATATTCTAAGAAACCATACTATAAATATATGTATTTCCCTAAATAATTTAACATAATTAGATGTATTAACACTGTGGTAGGTATTACAGTGTGTGGGAGAGTATGCATGGGTTCTGTGCAAACACTCCTGCCATTAGAAATTGCACTTATTTTACTTGAGTGTGGGAGGGAGGTATGTGCTGTGGTACACATGGAGGTCAGAGGGAGTCAGTTCTCTCTGTCTACCACATGTGTCCCAGGATTGAACTCAGGCTGTCAGGCTTGGCAGCAGATGACTTTACCCACTGAGCCATCTCACCAGCTCTTCTGACATTCTTTATGAAGGACTTGAACATCTAGGAAGTTTAGCATCTGAAGTAGTTCTGGATCCAAGGCCTTATATATACTGTATTAGACAAGGAATTGACTATGATGGCTTATTAACATACAATAAAATTACAAAAGATACTGTCTTGAATTTTAAGATTACATTACTCTGTAATGATAAAATGAAAGCTGAAAGCATGTCTCCTTACAAAGAAGCAATCCCTTAATATTCTAAATAAGGAAAACATTCTACTTTAAAATGGCATACCTACCTTGCAACCTTAACCATTTTGGGGCTGTACTGCTTAACCAGGGAAAGCAAAGTCTGCATTGTTTTACCAGTGTCAATTATATCCTTTTAAAAAGAAAAGAGACATTTAATGGTAAATAAAACGAGCACAATTTAAAAATCGTCCTTATTACAAACATAAAATACCAAATCCAATATTCTAGTATTCTACAACACAATGTCATTAATTTTTAGCATACACAAAATCTCCCCACAATTCACACAGAGATAGTCTGGAACTTGTAACCTATCTGGCTCTAAGTAAGCAGAGGGGATGTCAATCCCCAGAATCAGATTGTATAGGTGTGGCAAGGTCAAAAACAGAAAACAGAAATGTATACATGTAAGCACTGCACACATACACAAATCTTTCTGTTGTATTTCACACAGGGTCTAGCTATGTAGTTCAGGCTGGTGGCCTTAAACTCAAGATCCTCCTACTTTAGACTCCTAAGAGGTAGGGTTGCAGGCGTAAATTACCGTGTTTGATTCTGTAAAAGATATATTAGATTTTTTTGTAAATTAAAGATACAGACTCTTAACATCCCAAACTTTGATACTCTAAGAAACGTTGCTTTGTATTATCTTTTAAAGAAAGATTTATTATGTATATAATGTTCTGCCTGCATTATGCTGGCAGGCCAGAAGAGGGCACCAAATCTAACTATAGATGGGTGTGAGTCAACATGTGGTTGCTGGGACTTAAACTCAGGACCTGGAGAAGGGCAGACAATGCTCTCAACTTCTGAGCCATTTCTCCAGCCTGCTTTGTATTATCTTTAAAAGCATCTAAATAATAAGTTTTACTATATAAAATGATTTTTAATCAGTGATAAAACACCCACATGGTACCCATTATGCCCTAGATTCTCCAGTACCATAAAAAAAAAATCAGAAAACAGACAAAAATCCATAAAGCAGAAAGACCACAATGAATATCAGGTCTCGAAACTTAACTCCTGCTGGTTTAAAAAGCTGCCATGCTGTCACAGGGCTGTGTAGTAGGACTTGAGGGATGGTCTTTGTAGTTGAGAGCTACCCCTGTATAGTCAGGGAGAAAATTGTCCCTCATCTGGCCAATCACACCAGAAACTATACAGTGCTATCATCCTACATGAACTTTTTTTAAAAAGCTACATTTATTTTGTTTGTGGGGTGTGTGTGTGTTTATAAACCTGCCATGGTTCAAGGACAGCCTGGCTTACATAGCAAGTTCCAGGGCAGCCGAGAAAAGTAGTGAGATTCTCTTCAAAAAAAAAAGTGTGGGGATGTAGAGATGGCTCAGTGGTTAAGAGCACTGACTGCGCCGGGAGTGGTGGCGCACGCCTTTAATCCCAGCACTAAGGAGGCAGAGGCAGGTGGATTTCTGAGTTTGAGGCCAGCCTGGTCTACAAAGTGAGTTCCAGGACAGCCAGGGCTATACAGAGAAACCCTGTCTCGAAACCCCCCCCCCNAAAAAAAAAAAAAAAAAAGAGCACTGACTGCTCTTCCAGAGGTCCTGAGTTCAANTCCCAGCAACCACATGGTGGCTCACAACCATCTGTTATGGGATCCGATGCCCTCTTCTGGTGTGTTGAAGACAGCTACAGTGTACTCATATGCATACAATAAATAAATCTTTTTAAAAAAGTGAAAAAAGTCAAACACAAAGAGCAGTTACTGTGTAACTCCACTCATATATGTCCTCAAAAAACAAATCTTAGAAAGTGGAGAAGGGGGAGGAAGAAATAAGAAATGATGGCTAAGAATACTGATTTCTCTGTAGGGAGATGAAGATGTGTTACTTAAAAGAACAGCCACCAGACAGATGGCTTTGTGGGTACAGTTTACCATGTAAGCCTGGTGAGCTAAGTTCAACCCCTAGATTCCATGTAAAAGGCAAAGGAGAGAAGCAGTTACATAAGGTTCTCTTCTGACCTCCATGTGCACTCAGTGTCATGCTCACTCGTGCAAGCACAAAGGGCTTTTTTTTTTTTAATTAATGAAAAAGAGCCAAAGGTGGTGGACAACTATAAAGAAACAATGTTTTCTGCCACAGTACAACATTTGCACTTATCAATTGACATCAGTTGAGAATGCATGCATACAACCTGTGCAGGGTCAAAGACAGACAAATTCCCAGCATGGAGTGGGGGTTGGTGGACATCATGTCCTACCCATAGGGAGGGAGCTATTCATTGATAGCTGCAGCTAGAGGAGTCAGCTTTCTGTAAGGATGTGTCTCCTGGTGGGTCGACCATTCTAGTGATGGATGGTCACACTTCCAAGAGTACAGGAGCAGCACAAATTGTTTTGATGGGTTTTAAAAAAAGAAACACAAAGTTGGGTAGGTAGGGAAGGGAGGAGTGATCTGAGAGGAGTAGAGAGAGGGGGCAAACATAATCAAAATGCAACAGACTAAAACTAATTGAAAAAAAGAGAAGAGATCTTAAAAAGAAATACAAACTGACCAATAGTGGTACACACCTATAATTCCATCATGTGAAAAGCTGAGGCAGAGAGAGAGGTTATAAAAGCCAGCACAGGTCACACAGTAGGTTCAAAGCCAGCTTGGAGGGCAGGTATGGTGGCACACAACTGTAATGGATAGCATTCAGAAGGCTTAGGCTCCTGGCTCACATTGTGAGACCCAGGACAGCTGAGGCTACATTAAGACCAGGTCTCATAGAAAGAAAAAAAAAACTCGTCTTGAGTTGTATGACAAGATCATGCTGAAGGAAGAAAAGAAGAAAGGAAGGAGGGAGGGAGGGAGGGAGGGAGGGAGGGAGGGAAGACAGCAGGGATGGAATAAGGGAAAGAAGGAGGGAAGAGACATGGATGATGACTTGAGAGGTGCAGGCAGGTGGGATAGAGTTAAGAGTCTAGCCTGAGATATTTATCTACCTCTTTTTCAAAACAAACAGAAACAAACAAAAAAACTAAAAAGTCGAGGGTGAAGCCTGGTGGTAGAACACTTGTTTAGCATGCCCTGGGTTTGATCCCTAGCACCACATATAAAACAAAGAATAAACATTCTTTTGTTTAAAAAAAATAGGGGTATTGGAGCTGGAGGTAGCTCAGTGGTTAACTATAGTAGTTGGAGTTTGTATTTCAGCACTCATACAAAATCCAGGCATCCTGCTTCCATCACATCTCAGGTCTGAAAAGACAAGAGGCAGGAGGATTGCTGGCGTTTGCTAGCTTCTGACCTATGTAAGAAAATGTGAGCCCCAGGTCCAGGGAGAGACCCTGCCTCATAGAATAGGCAGTGCAAGAGGAGGGCACACACATCCTCTCCTGGCCTCTGTTCTTATGCACAGGCATGCATACTTGCACATACATGCATACACCTTCAGACACACAAAGCAATGCACAAACATAAATATTACAAAAAGCGGAAAGGAAACAAGAGATTACAAAAATGAAAAGCAACTACTAGGGGCAGAAAATGATGATAGAAAAATGATGCTCTGGGAAATGCAGAAAGTATAAAGAATGAAAAATGATGGAGAATGAAGTTGATATATATTCTGAAGCCACAATGAGAATCTATTAAAATGCATAATGAAGAACTGGGGACAGAGTCAAGGTAGGAGGATGGTCACAATCTGTGGTATACATGTGTATGTATAGGGTTCAGCCAATCAGACAGATGTGAAACAGGGAAGTCACAGACAAAAAAACAAAGTGTGTGTGTGTGTGTGTGTGTGTGTGTGTGTAGGCAGTTAAACAGTGATAAAAAAGGACGGAAAGGAATAGGAAGACGAAGACATGGAAATGTAAGATTTTATGTAGGACAGCCAAAGAAGGCCTTAATGAGACAGTGACCTCTCATTTACTTCTGAGCAAATCAATGGATCTTAAAGCTTAGCATGTATTGGAATCAGCTCAAGGTTTTCTCAAACAAAGATTGATGGTTTTTATCACAAAGATTCTGAGTCCACAGGCGCCTGGCTAATGCTTTTGGTTTTTACTGAAAAGCAATGGGTTACAGACAGTAGTGGTTTGAGTCCTTACTCCACTCACTTGCCAGGGATATTTGATACTTTTATATTATTTAGATGAAATGTTAAAAATCTTATAGCATTCCATAAAATAAAATTTAACACACTAAATCACACATGCACATATACACACAGATACCCTTCTATATATAGTTATATAAATACATATTTTTGTTTGTGTATTTTTGTTTTGTTTTTAAAATAAGGATTTTCTCAGTCTTTAAACTCACTATGTAACTCAGGCTAACGCAGGAATTCATGAGCCTCCTGAGGATCTGGGATTCCAGACATGACCTACTGTACCTGGCTTCTCTTACGGTTAGAAAACACAAGTCCCCCTGACTTACCTTTATTACTGTACACACTAAGTTAGAAAGTTATAAACAGTATGTTAAAAGTAAACACAGAACTTACTTCAACAATCAAGACATTCTAGAAGAAAACAGAGAAATGAAAATTAGTACATGAAGTGAGACAGTATTCCCAACTATCAGTGAAATCATAAAACAAATTCTAAGAAATTATCCAAATTCATACTTATAAGTATTTTACTATACTGAATCCTTCTCGAAACAAGTGGGCTATTAGAACGCAGAAGTCCTTAATATTAAATCCATCTTACAGAATATTTGACCCATATGGTCATTTTTCATAAAAAGCTCTTAATCCTTAATGTAAGAAACTTGTGAAATTTCTCTGATTCTCAGTGACTCATATGTAAACTGAAAAACTTGAACCAGGTCTCCTTTTATGTATTTTGACTCTTAACTGTAATCTGTATAAATGTCTTTTAAAATAATGTATTTAACATAATATAGAATGCAAAATTTTTATTTCTCCATCAAGCTAAAACTAGTATGGTTGTGTGTGTATATGGAGAACTGAGAAAAATACCAATACGCCCACCATAACCCTTAAGCCCACCCCAACCGCAACTCACTCTTCTAGTTACTTTTACTTTGTAGCCCAGGTTGGCCTAGAACTCATAATGTCGTCAAAGCTGTCCTCAAACTGGCAGCACCATTCCTGCCTCAACCTACTGAATACTAAGATTACAATTGTGATTTACCATGCCTGGTTCGTCACTCACCCACGTTATGCATTTATGCTAGTTAGAGGGACAAGGCGACAGACATTTCATATGCCCACAATACTCACTGAACAGATTCATTCTATACTGTTAGTCTATGGTTCTCAATTCACTCTGCCAAACAACCATAATATCAGAATTGCAAAGTCTTCTTTATTACTCTAAGCTAGTGATTATCAAGGTAGAGTACATAGCATCCATTGGAGTACATGAAAATTCAAAATTCTAGTACTCTCTGCATCCAATGTGTATATACCATGTATGCTGTAGATGCAGCTCCAGTGTCATGTTGCCTGCCTGCCACCAGGCTACCCTTCAGGATGATTACAGACTTACCCTCTGAAACTGTAAGCAAGCTCCCAATTACATGTTCTCTTTTATAAGTTGCCTTGGTATTGTGTGTATTCAAAGTAACTAAAGACATACTTCATCTCCTTTAACCTCTAGTTTTAAGTACTTTACAAGATAAATTACTACCAAAACTCTTACGTAATCTAAAAATACATATGCTGTGGGTAAATCTGTTTAGTAATTGGTCATGAAATTATTTGGAGAATCAAAGCTTGTATGTTAAAAGGAAATAATAATCAAGGAAAATGTCTAATATGCCCATGTTTCAAAACAGTTTATCACAGAAGGCAGTATCTTACAGTGCTACACAGGTCTAAGAATATAAGCCCAGAACTTCTGGCAAACAAGCTACAACTGCATCCCATTCTATAGGCAGGAAAAAGACACTTTAAAGTAAAGGTCAGAGGCTGGTGAGATGGCTCAGTGGATAAGAGCACTGACTTCTTCCAGAGGTCCTGAGTTCAGTTCCCAGCAACCACATCTATAATGGGATCCGATCCCTCTTCTGAAGTGTCTGAAGACAGCGTACTTATAGTAATAAATAAATCTTTGGGCCTGAGCGAGCAGGGACTGAGCAAACACAGTTGACCAGAGTGAGCGAGACCAACCGGAGCGAGCTGAGGTCCTAAAATCCAATTCCCAGAAACCACATAAAGGCTCATAACCATCTGCACAGTGTACTCACATACATAAAATAAATAAACAAGTCAGTAAATAGATCTTTCAAAAAATAAAGGTCAGGATATGCATAGAAAATTTTTAAAAAGATAAAAACAAATGGGACATTTTAAAGACTACTGCTCAGAGAGAGAGAGAAAGAGAGAGAGAGAGAGAGAGAGAGAGAGAGAGAGAGAGAGAGAGAGAGAGAACTGCTACCACTGAGTTTATTTTGTCAAGTAGCTACATGTCTACTTAATAATGGAAACAAGAAGGTAGTCAAATGAACTAACTACCTAAAGTAGTAAACATAGAGAAGTGCAAGAGGAAGGGTTTGAATAAAGGTGAATTTTGGATCCAAAGACTACAGTCTCAAGTATTAATGGGAAAATGTGTGCATTATGTTTGTACTTGCATACACATAAGATAAATTTCCACAAAAAATTAGAATGTTTTAAATAATCCCATAATCTCACCATCAAGATTTAACTTCGCTAAATTTTTATTCCTTGATGTTTTCCACAACAAAAAGAATCTACTGTGGCTGTCATGAAAGGTTATTTTAGAAGTAGAGATCTGTTTAAGATCACAGAGCTGTGTAGTGAGACAGAGCCATTAGGTGAAAAAAACTAAATCCCAGCAGGCCTTGAAGGCTAGGCCTCTTCCAGCCCCGAAAACTGATTATAGAAGTACAGGTTTCGAATAGCTTCTAAATATGGACAAACATGCTAAAAGGGAAAGAGGTCTGGCAGTTGTACACCAAATGGACAGCAGAGAGGAAGAACCGACAGATTACAAATTCTCCCCTCAAGTTTCTAAACACTGCTGATAGCAACATTAGTTTGGCATGACCCTGATACAGGCCTCCAGAATTCCAGTTTTATGTTAAAGTTCCCCTACAGAGTTTCAGTGAAATAAGTAGAGGTAGTGAGTAAGTAGTGCGAGGAAGCAAGCCGTGAGTACTAACCCTAAAAGCTAGAGAAAGAAAGAATTTGCTGTCAGCGTGCAAACTCTTCTACTTCCTGGTTGTATGACTTCAGGATTGTTTACATCTCATAATCCCATGCAGTTTTTGAAACTGTAAGTGTACTGCTTCATTTCCTGATCTGCAAAATGGAAATATAACTGCCCTCACTAGATTACTGTGAAAGTTACCAGATGAATACATTTATATATGGCACAAGTAAAAAATAACCAGCATCTTAGAAAACATACACAGTCTAGTATGGTGGCTCATGTGAGCATTTGGGAGGCAGGACCACCACGTCAAGGCTAACCTGACTTACATAAGAGATGTTCAAGGATGGTGTGGACTCCAAAGTAAGACTGTGTCTTAGAAAAACAAACAGGCGCTGGGGAGATGGCTCAGGGGGTAAAGGCACTTAGTGCCAAGCCAGATGTGTGAGCACAATCCCCTGAACTGTATGGTAGAAGGAGAGAACTGACTCCTGTATAGTAGGAGAGAACTGACTCCTGTAAGCTGTGCTCTGACCTCCACACATTCATGAATGCCCCCTACACATGTGCGCGTGTGCACGCGCGCGCGCACACACACACACACACACACACACACACACACACACACACAGGAACATGAACACAGAAATAAATTAATGTTTAAAAAAGTAGGGGCTGGTGAGATGGCTCAGTGGGTAAGAACACCCGACTGTTCTTCCAAAGGTTCAGAGTTCAAATCCCAGCAACCACATGGTGGCTCATAACCATCCGTAACAAGATCTGACGTCCTCTTCTGGAGTGTCTGGAGATAGCTACAGTGTACTTACATATAATAAATAAATAAATCTTAAAAAAAAAAGTAACAAGGGGGCTGATGAGATGGCTCAGTGGGTAAGAGCACCCGACTGCTCTTCCGAAGGTCCGGAGTTCAAATCCCAGCAACCACATGGTGGCTCACAACCATCCGTAACAAAATCTGATGCCCTCTTCTGGAGTTTCTGAAGACAGCTACAGTGTACTTACATATAATAAATAAATAAATCTTTTTAAAAAAAAAGTAACAAAAATGGGGCTGGAGAGATGGCTCAGTGGTTAAGAGCACTGACTGTTCTCCCAAAGGACCCAGGTTCAACATCACCCACATAGCTGCTCACACCTGTTTGTAACTCCAGTTCCAGGAGATCCAATCACCCTTACACAGAGCTACATGCAGGCAGTGAACATAAAATAAAAAGAATTAAAAAAAAGTAACAAAATAAATAAAGCAAGATGACTCTACAGATTTCACTCATAGTAGTATATATTTATTTACCAGAAACTCTAATATAAACTCTAATATTTGTAAGAACTCTACCAGTATTAAATCACTTAATCTTCTTAAAACTCTGCAGCAGCTACCACTATCACCTTAGGTCTACCTACCTCTGGGGCACAGAGGGTGCCTCCCAAATGTCACAGATAGGAAATGCTGAGCCAGGTTTTGATCAATGCTGTCAGATGCCACAACTCAAGTTTCCAGCCACAATACGATAGCAATTTTCTATCTTTTTAGAGATAATCAGAGATGGGTAGAGTGGGGGCTCATGGGTAAGAACCATAAGATCTGAAGTTAAGATCCCAGTACTCATATAATAAGCGGTGCGTATCCTGTAATGATTGTAACTTCAGCTCTGATGACTTTAGCACCTCCTCAGGCCTCTGTGTGCACATACAGGCTTGCATACTGGGATACACATAGAGAAGCATGTGTGTGCACACACACCTTCAAATGAAACTACATTTGAATCTAAATCTAGTTAAAAAATAAAGACTGCCCTGCTCAAAAAAAACAAAAGACAGCAGTAATTAGCAATATGGACTGTGAGGGTTAATGCTATATTCTGCTGTCATTTGGCTATAAAGTCCAGGAGATAATATTAATCTATATCAAGTACTTCTTTTGGGGGGGGCTTTTTTCAAGACAGGGTTTCTCTGTGTAGCCCTGGCTGTCCTCGAACTCACTCTGTAGACCAGGCTGGCCTCGAACTCAGAAATCCACCTGCCTCTGCCTCTATCAAGTACTTGTTAGAGTTAAACAATACCAGCTTATTTTTACTAATAAAGTACCTCTGAGTAAGTGGTTGAAAGCACAGTTACTAATGTTTCTTGGTATAAAAATGTTCTTTCTTTCCTCTTCAAGATACATACCTTTCCAGTTAAAGTTGAGAGATCATCTCCACCAATAACTTTTATGTCCCCTGTTGACTGATCATTCTAGTTTAAAAAAAGAACATCACTTATGTGCATATTCTTGTATATATACAAGCTTCTCAAATTATTAGATATAAGCTATAAGATTTAAGAAGTTAGCTATCTAATGGTCACAATGTTATGCTATTCTAAATTATAAAAATTATAAGAATTAGGTTTCTAGAAATGAATGACTAGGTAAATTTCACATAGAGATTAGTAAAAATTAAAAATCTTAATTGACCATTACTAGTATTTAATGCTCTGAAGAGTTCTAAAAATAGAGTACATCTATTTCTGAGTGGGCATATTATAGCGACTCATCAATCAAGTACTTCTCAACTACAAAGGACAATTTATTAGCATGACAGGTGTCTGCTTCTGGCCCTGAACCATTCCTGTGAGTCACAGGTTGTAGGAGCTGGTCTGTATCACATTCAACCCTGAAGCTATGCCCTAAAATATGTCCATATCCTGGATATGCCCATATCCAGGTCATCTTCAGAACTGTCTGAGACACCAGGTCTGATTACTAGTCTATTAGAACATCCTTCTTAGGTTCTCAATTTCTGCTTGCAGTGAAATTAGCAGAAAACCTTACAGGGGTTTCAACTGAGAGTGATTAACACTCACTATAGTTGGTGGGAATAGCTATAATTTGGATGTGCTGGAATTTACACAGAAAACTGAATTGAAAACTGGTGATTAAATCTCAGACTTCCTCTACTGGGACAGCAAAGCATACCAAAAGCTGTAGCAACTACATTGGTATAGAACCAGCACAGTGATTGACAAAAAGTTCAAGGAACCCAGTAAAATCCAGAAACAGACCAAAAACATATGAGAATTTAGTATATGACAAAGATGATATTTTGAGTCAGTAATTAGGAGATGAATTATTCAACAAAGGTATTTGGTCAATTACTTATCCATTTGGGAAAAAATAAAGCATGGTCCCTACCTCACACCATGCACAAAAATAAATTCCAGATGGACTAAAATCTAAATGTAAAAAATAGAACTATAAGTGGATTAGAAGAAAATGTAGGAATATATTTTATTTTAAAGATTTATTTATTTTATGTATATGAGTACACTGTTGCTGTCCTCAGACACACCAGAAGAGGGCATCGGATCCCATTACAGTGGTTGTGAGCCACCATGTGGTTTCTGGGAATTGAACTCAGGATCTCTGGAGGAACAGACAGTGGTTGAAACTGCTCTTAACTGCTGAGCCATTTCTCAGCCCCCAGGAATATATAGATGTATTCTTAGGACAAAACACTAGTCATGAACTCCAACTAAAAAGATCTGTAACCACAGTTCCTAATGCAAATTACTGCTCAAAATAAGAACCTACCAGGTGGGACAGGAGAGAGATCAGAATTAATAGCACTTGCAGATCTTGCAAAGAACCTGGGTTCAGTTTCCAGCACCCACATGGCAGTTCATATGCCTAAACCCCCAGTTTCAGGTGATCTGATCTCCTCTTCTGGGCTCAAATGCATCAGGCATTCATAAGGTGTTCATATATATATGCTGGCATTCACACATACACATGAAGCAAGATAAACAAATCTCTTTTTAAAAAGAACTACTGGAAAATGGAGAACACAAATAGACAACTGATAACTACCTGACAAATTCTACATGTGATTCTATTATTCATTCATCCACATTTACAGCACTTAAGTCTGATAATATATTGAGGAGAAACAAATACTCAAGTTGCTGATTAGATTACAGAAAGCAATATGACCTCTTTTGAAAAAATACAGTAATGCCTCCTATTAAAATTATAAACATGCAAATTATTTTGGTCTAACAATCCCATTTCCAAGAATCAATGTTACAAAAATATTCACAAACATGCAAGGGAAACATTCAAGAATGTTCACTATATCAGGTAGTCATCAAAGAAAAAAAATCAACATGTCTTTAAAAGGGAATTACCTAAAGGAGTTAATACACACATAAGTAATACTATGAAATTATTACAAAGAATGACACAATCTAATATATTCTTATGAGGATCAATACTAATTAATAACACCAAGCAGCAGACCAATATACTACCTATAAAACTATTTTTATTCTGTATTTAAAAGCATGTTGGGGCAGGTATTCATTACACATAACTGTATTCACAATACTATAGGAGATAAAACAGGATTCAGTTTGAGATTACTGTAGGCTACCTAACAAAACCCTATCTCAAAATATTTTTTTTAAAAAAATTATAGCTCAGTTGGTAGAATGTTTACCTAGCATGTTTAAGGGGAGTGATGAAGAACAAAACAAACAAAAATATACTACTAGTCCAAGCTATAAACTAAATGTTGGCCTTTTAATTTAATTTCTGCATATTATTTCTTGTATTAGTCTAGCCTAAAACTCAGAATTTCAAACACACACAACTGATTAATGACACAAAGAAAAAGAACTGTACAAAACCTGAACCTAGTTAAGATGGTATTACACTGAGTGCTACATAGTAATAGCAAACCCTGGTAAATACTGACATCTGCTGTAGAAAAGTGGTATTACCATCCAATGCCAATTACTTCCTTTTTCAAAGGACAAAAGGAATAAATATCTAAGAATGCAACTGTGATCCAAAGGCTATTGCTATAGGGCCCGAGGCAACAGAACTCCAAAGCACACAGAACATTTGCATGCTAAAATGTTCAAATTTCCACAGTCCCATTCAGTGTTTCAGCTTATGCTTCCCTGAAGCTTTTGTCAAGGAAACAGCTTTCCTTTTAAATGGACACTATAAAAAGAAAAAAAAAGTTTAATTTAATAGTGGTTATATGGGCTGGTGAAATGGCTCAGCGGTTGAGAGCACTGACTGTTCTTCCCAAGGTCCTGAGTTCAAATCCCAGCAACCACATGGTGGCTCACAACCACCCACAATGAGATCTGATGCCCTCTTCTGGTGTGTCTGAAGTCAGCTACAGTGTATTTACGTATAATAAATAAATCTTTGGGTCAGAGCAAGCAGGGACTGAGCGAGCGGAGTTGACTGGAGCGAGCAGAGGTCCTAAAAATTCAATTCCCAACAAACACATGAAGGCTCACAACCATCTGTACAGCTACAGCGTACTCACATCCTTCATTAGGGTGTCACTACTGTCAATTACCAAAAATTCCCAGAGGAGGCTGAAGAGGTGGTTCAGAGCAAGGGTTTCCAGAAGACCCAGGTTCAATTTCCAGCATCTATATGGCAGTTTTCAACTGTCTGTAACTATATTCTAGGGAGCCAGACACCCTATTCTGGCCTCTGTGGACTTCAAGCACACATGTGGTACACAGACATGTATACAGGCAAAACACTCACTTTATATATATTTTCTCCAGAAGCTCAGGTTTCTATAAATACAGCCTTAATGTTTGTTTCTACTTTGTCTACCTCTTTGAGTCTAGATGGAAAAATGGGAGTGACAAGAAATAAGTTGTATTCCTATTTTTCCATCACTAGGATTTCTGACAATCTCTAAATAGAAACAAGAGCTCAGGATTTAGAGCATATTTGCTTAGCATATTCACTACCTTAGATTCATCCAACACTCAAATAATTACAAACTTAAAAATAAAACTCAAAACATTACTTGTGGGTGGAGAGACAGCTCAGTGGTTAAGAGCACTGATTGCTCTTCCAAAGGTCCTGAGCATGGTGGCTCACAACCATCCGCGTAATGAGATCTGATGCCCTCTTCTGGAGTATCTGAAGACAGCTACAGTGTACTTACATATAGTAATAAATAAATCTTTGGGCTGAAGCAAGCTAGGTCGAAGCAAACAGAGGTCCTGATTTCAATTCCCAGCAACCACATGACTGTTCACAACCATCTGTACAGCTACAGTGTACTCATACATAAAATAAGTAAAATAAATCTTTTANAAACCATTACTTGTTTACTAACAACCCTTTCTCTCAAGGTCTATTTTTTTTCTTCGACTATTTTTTTTAATATTTATTTATTTGTTTGTTTGTTTATTTATTTATGTAAGTACACTGTAGCTGTCTTCAGACACTCCAGAAGAGGGCGTCAGATCTTGTTAGGGATGGTTATGAGCCACCATGTGGTTGCTGGGATTTGAACTCCGGACCTTCAGAAGAGCAGTTGGGTGCTCTTACCCACTGAGCCATCTCACCAGCCCTTTCTTCGACTATTTTTGTAGAATTTTATAAAATTGAAATAAAAGTCAAAATAGGACACATTTGTGTACTTATCAAATGTTTCATTTTTCTGAAAGTTACAGAGCACTGGGGACAGAAAAATGTCACCAAATATATAACACTGTATTTTACTGTTTGAAGATGAACATTCATACTTTACTACCTCTGTAAACATCATAATTCATGGCACTATACAACTATAACTGGAGGTAGTTTCTTTCTTAAAAGCACACAAATACAGTGGTTTTAATTAGTGGACTTTTTCATTTAATAAAATAGATATTTGGAATCCTTAGGCTCTTTTGCACTTTTTTAAAAAAAGGATCGTTAAATACCTCCTGGGCTAATACTGATTATGTAAGCTATAGTTGTATGTGGGTACATGTATATATAGAGAAAACTCTTAATGTTCAAAATAAAAAGTGATGACAGGAGCTAGAGAGATGGTTCAACAGTTAAAAGTATGTGCTGTTCCCATAGAGTAACCAGGCTCAGTTCCCAGCACCCACATGGTGATTCACAAACATCTGAAACTCCATTTCCAGGGACTCCCATGTCTTCTTCTGGCCTCTGCAGACATGAGGCACTCACATGGTCCACATACTCATGTGCACACACAAAAAAACCCCTCAAAAACATAAAATAAAATTATATGTATTTTTTTTAAAAAGTAGACTGTGGAATGACAACCTTTTTTCTATAACAGTTTTACTTTTAAAATACATATTTTAACCAGGCAGTGATGGTGCACTCCTAGTACTGGGATTGAAGAGGGGAGGGGAAATCACTGAGTTCAAGGCCTGCCTGATTTACATAGTGAGTTCCAGGACAGCTGGGACTACACAGAGAGTCAAAGGAAGGGGAAAAGGGGAAGGGTGGAAGGGGGGAAGGAGGAAGGGGGAAGGAGAAGGGGGAAGGGGAAGGGAGGAAGGGGAAGGGAAGGAAAGGAAAAAACAAACTACAGCATCAAAATTGTGAATGGTGAAGTTTTTACATATAAAGATGACATTTATTTTGTTTCATCATACTGTCAATATTCTAAATCATTTCAAACTCTGGCAAAGGTAAAGTGGTCCCAGGCCAAAAGTATTTTCTGTTTTCCAAGAAATAATCGTTAACCTTAATAATAAAGACTTTACTTCAAATAACTTAGGATTCCTCTCAGAGCAATTATCTCCAGTGAGAGTATTTGCCACCAGCATATACAGTTGAGAAACCATCAAGTCTCAACAGACAATCTTTTTTTCTTAATTTTATGTGTATCGTGTTTCTGCTGCATGTTTGTTTCCTATGTGAGTGCCTGGTGCCCTCGGAGGCCAGAAGAGGGTGTCAGATCCCTGGGACTAGAGGTACAGACTCTTCTGAGCCACTATATAGGTGCTAGGAATTGAACCTGGGTCCTCTAAAGAGCAGCCAGTGCTTTTGACTAGTGAGCCATCTCACCAGGCCTATAATTCTCTTAAGATTGAGCTATTTTATATGTTTAGCAGTTTTACCTGCATGCCCATATACATGCAACTTTACCACACAGATCCTCTGGAATTGGAGCTACAGATAATTGTAAGCCATCTTTGAGGTGCTAATAACCAAACCCCAGTCCTCTACAAGTGCTTGTGACTGCTGAGCCATCTCTCTGCCTCATTCAGTAGCAATTCTTAGGAGTTTTGTTTTTAAATATGAAAACACAGTTAGGTGTAGTGATAACCATACTTCCAGAACATGGGAGATTAAGACAGAAGGACTATTTGAGCCATGCAGTTTGAGATTAGCCTGCCCAGTGCCATGAAACAAATAAAAATCCAGATCAAAATAATACGACAGAAAAACTGTACAACTTTTTTGTTGGTCATAAACTACAGTCAGTTAGTAGTCTGTGTTGTGATATAAAGTATCAGTGAATTAATAATAATAGTAATAATAATAATAATGATAATAGCAACAACAACAATGATCATGGCCAGAAGTGGTAGCACCTGCCTGCAATCCCAGCTACTTGAGAAGTGAGGCAAGTTGACTGAAATTTCTAGACCAGCCTATGTAATGAGTTCAAGGATAGTGTGAGCAAGTTATGAGAAAGTGTCTCAAATTAAAATTTTAAAAAATACCAGGCAGTGGTGGTGCACGCCTTTAATCCCAGCACTTGGGAGGCAGAGGCAGGCGGATTTCTAAGTTCGAGGACAGCCTGGTCTACAGAGTGAGTTCCAGGACTGCCAGGACTTCACAGAGAAACCCTGTCTCGAAAAACCAAAAAGAAAAAAATTTAAAAATGGCTATGATGAAGCTCAGTTTTATAGTACTTAGTTCCCTGGGTTATACCCCAGCACAGAAAAATAAATATATAATAATAGTAATTCCAACATCATCAAGTAAGATGATTATGTAGTGTATAATTTGCACAACCTTAAAGAAAATATGGATAAAACTAGAATGGTCCTATTTTTTTAATTATAAGTTAATTATACTTACACAGTAGCTCTTCAGTCTGATAAAATCTACAGTCATAGGAATGGATCTATCACTATTTCTATTCAGTGCTTTAATGTAATCCAGCAGGTCAGCAAAGAACTTATAGCCCCCCTTGAGCACACAGAGGGCCACAATGTGATGGCCCCCCATCTCCTTCATGACATCTCGAGCAAGTCTTTCGGTCCTATGGAAATAAAATCAGGAATTAAAAAAAGAAGATTCTGAATATTTATCTTTTATAACAAATAACTCTTACACATTAAACTTTTACAGGACACATTCTTTGTCTCCATGAAGGGAATTCTTGCTTCATAAAGCAATATTTTGCAAAAGTGGAGACTTTTTCATATATCAAAGGTTTTGGGGCATGGGGGAAGATTAAAGAGAATCCGTCTAAATAGCCCAGGCTGGACTGTAAATCATAATCCTTGTCTCTAGTTCCCTGTGCTGAGATTATAGGTATACACCAATACACCAGCTCAACCAAAATTAAAACCAGATACTTTTCAAAAAAGAAACATGCTAAGCACAATGGTGTGTGCCATGAATTGAAGGACAGCCTGGACTACAGAGTAAGTATTAGATCCCTTAGGGCTACATAACAAGATCCTGCTGAGGAGATGAGGGGAGGGAAGGGGAGGGAAGGAGAAGAGAGGGAAAGGGAGGGGAGGGGAAGAAAAGGGAGGGGAAAAAGGGAGGGGAGGGGAGAGTACACTGTAACATCTATCATAAAATTTAAAGATACAAATAAAAACAAGATATATTTTTCAAAGCTTACTAGATTGGCAAATTTTGGTTAAATTTTATTTCTTGAATATAAAATATAGAAGAGCCTAAAGAAAAATGAACTCTCACATACCATTGGAAGTATAAAATGATGTAACTTTTTGGAGGACAATTTGACAGTACGGAAGCATCCATTAAGCACCATTTCCTTGACCAGTGATTTTTACTTGCCTGAAGCTGAGCAAGTGTCAAAATATGTATTTAAGATTTATTCCCTCTAATATACTCTATTAAGTACAAAATAATGGAGATCTTAAGTGCCCATGGACAGCGCAGTGGTTAAATCAGTTATGGCACATCTATGAATAGAATAGCCTATAATCCTTAAAATAAATGTAGGGGGCTACAGAGATGGCTCAGAGGTTAAGAGCACTGGTGGCTCACATCTATGATGAGATCTGGTGCCCTCTTCTGGCATGTAGGTGTACATGCAGGCAGAGTGCTGTATACATAAATAGATAAATCTTTAGAAAAATAAAATAGAGCCGGGTGTGGTGGCGCATGCCTTTAATCCCAGCACTTGGGAGGCAGAGGCAGGTGGATTTCTGAGTTCGAGGCCATCCTGGTCTACAAAGTGAGTTCCAGGACAGCCAAGGCTATACAGAAAAACCCTGTCTCGAAAAACCAAAATTAAAATAAAATAAAATAGAATAGAATAAATGTAGGAGAGCTGGGATGTAGCTCAGCTGGTAGAGAACATGCCTAGTACACACAGGAGGTCCTGAGTTCTACTCTCACAACTGTGCAAACGGAGTTGAAGTAGTAGGTTCAGAAGCTGAGACCATCTTTAGCTACATATTGACTTAGAAGCCAGTCTAAGCTAGTTGATACCCTGTTTCAAAAACAAAGTAACATGTAGGGCTGGGCACAGTAGCACATACCTGTAATCTCCACATATAAGAGCCGTTCAGGGGGACTACTGAGCTGAGGCCAGTCTGGGCTATACAGAACGTTCCAAGCCAGACTGAGTTAAACAGTGAGACCCTCTCAAACAGCAAATACTTCACACACACACACACACACACACACACACACACACACACACACACACCTACCTTGATGGTAAAGTAATTTTTTTAAAAAGATTTATTTCATGTATATGAGTACTCTGTCGCTGTCTTCAGACATACCATAAGAGTGGATCAGATCCACTGTAAGCCACCATGTGGTTGCTGGGAATTGAACTCAGGACCTCTGGAAGAGCAGTCAGTGTTCCTAACTGCTGAGACATCTCTGTAGCCCCGTTAAGTAATTTTTAAAAAATAAAAAAACATGATAGCTCTTGATGTACTAATATGAAAAAGTCCATAAATTCTAATACTATATGACACTATGTAACTTGCGTGTGTGTGTGTGTGTGTGTGTGTGTGTNTGTGTGTACGCGCGCGCGCGCGCGCGCACACCCACACCCACACACTTTACTTACAGTGTATTTGAATTGGTATTGTCTAGGTAGAAAATATGTATGGTAAGCTGAGAAAAGAGAATAATCTTATACAGCCTTGATGGACAACTAGAGGCAATTCTTATAACTTCTCTTCAAAAATGTTGATTTACTTACTATAGATTCCCACTATTTATGTCTAAAACTAGGTAATTAATTAGTAAGACTTCCTTTCTCTCTCTCTCCTCTCCCTCCCTCTCTCCCTCTCTCTCTCTCTCTCTCTCTCTCTCTCTCTNGTGTGTGTGTGTGTGTGTGTGTGTGTGTGTGTGAGAGAGAGAGAGAGAGAGAGAGAGAGAGAGAGAGAGAGAGAGAGAGAGAGAGAAGGACTTTAAAAGTAGAAAACCTTGGGGCTAGAAAGTTTATCAGTTAAGATCCTTGCTGTTTTTGCAAAGGACCTAAGTTCAGTTCCCAGCACCCATACACAGTGATTCACAATGGTCTGTAACGCCAGTTCCAGGGAATCCATCACACTTCTGGCATCCTGGAATGCATATGCTTCACATACATACATGCAGGCATTCACACATACAAGTAAAAAAATAGAAAACATCTATTCTAATAAGTTGGCTTAGCTTATATTCAAATATCAACTACTCAACAATTGGTAAGTTAGAATTAATACAAGAAAAAAACCATTTGGCTGCAGAGATGGCTTGGTGGGTGAGAGCACTTGGGCAAGCATCAGGCCCTAAGTTCAGATCCCCCAGTACCCATATAAAAACCAGGCATGGTTGCACCTGCTTGCAACCTCAGTGCTGGTGGGCAGAGACAAGCAGATCTCTGGGTCTTGCTAGCCAGGCAGCCTAGCCAAATCAGTATGTATCCCCCAGTTCAGCAAGAGACACTGATTCAAGGGAATAAGAGAGCAACAGAGTAGGACACCTACTGTCCTTCTCAGGACTCCATGTACATGCATACACTTCACATATATATCACACATGCCTCTCCTCTCTCTCTTACACACACACACACACACACACACACACACACACACCTTTAAAAATAACTTCAATCGAGGTCTTACTAACCTGTCCATAATCAGTCCATGAGGAATAAACACCTTTTCCAAATCCTCGGCATAATGATTAGGTATACAAAACAAATCTAGGTCATAGCCTGGTTCATCATCGCTAATCTGCAAAAGAAAGACAGCTGTTTCAAAACGGAGCATTATAAGATATCGACATTTAATTAAATTTAGATAATAAGTCTTAGTTTACCAGAGGAATTTAGGTACAAGAGGGTATGTAGAGCAGTTAAATTTTTCCGTTTTGTAATAAATTATATTTCTCTAAGAAAGCCATACTGCATCTTACTGCTGAATAGGGTCAAGAATGAAAAGTAAAACATGACACAAAATTTCCTTTGGGACACAAAGAGAAAAAATTAAAGAGGTATGACAAATGTAGCAAAAATAAATATTTTAGGCATGAAAGACTAGTATATACACGTTTTTTTCTTTTTTGTTTTTTTGAAACAGGGTTTCTCTGTATAGCTCTGGCTGTCTTGGAGCTCACTCAGTAGACCAGGCTGGCCTCGAACTCAGAAATCTGCCTGCCTCTGCCTCCCGAGTGCTGGGATTAAAGGCGTGCGCCACCACAGCCTTACTCTACACTTTCTACTCTATACACTTTCTACTCTATACATTTTAAGAACTTTTGAACCATTTTTTGTGTGGACATGTGTTTGTGGGTGTGTATATACATTTATATGCAGGTACATGTGGATATGTATGGAGTTCAGAGATTGAAATTGGGTCTAAAAAATTCATTTCTTATATTTTGAAAATGAGTCTCTCTCATTGAAGCTAGTTAACCAATTTCACTAGTCTAGCGTGCCAGGAAGCCCAGGGGTCTCCCTGTCTCTCTGTCTTCGCTATGCTAGGGGTCCAAACTCAGGTCCTGAAGATGACATGGTGGACACTTTACAGACTGGGCCATCTCCCCAATCCCCTAAAATATGTTTTAACACAGTAAATTACATAAAATATCACAGAATAAAAATGAAAACTGGCATTAACCATCTAAATTCTAACAATCTCTCTCTCTCTCTCTCTGGTGTGTGTGTGTGTGTGTGTGTGTGTAGGTCACCAAAAAAACTAATCCTTTACAAACTCAAACTTAGAAGTCTGAGATGGTTAAAATTTACTAATAATTTCACAGAAGATACTCCAAAATTGTTTTACATTGTATCATATTGGTTATATTAGTATGCCTAGAGCCCAGCATACAAAATATTTAATAGCATTAAGGATATGGTACTTTGGGAGTAAAATATATTATGATAGTTTTATAAATATACATGCACCTACACAGAAAAAAGTACAGCAAAATCATTAAAGCAAGCTAAATATACCGGACATCCCTACTAACCCAATACTTGGGAAGATGAGGTAGAAGTTCCTGAATTTGAGGCCAGCAGAAGTTACTAAGTGAATTCCAAGCCATCTAGGGACTACAAAGACCCTGTCTTTAAAAGTATCCCCAAACTCCAAATCACAAAAGCCATTATCTTTGACAGTGAGTGTTATAGTGAAATGGGGGGGAGGGCTGTCATGGATCCTAAACTGGCCTAAAACTCACTATACCTTCAACTTCTGAACCTTCTGCTTCTTCTTTTGGATTATGAGTATGAGCTATCACACCCAGTTTATGTGATGTTAGGTGTCAAACCCAGGGTTTCATGCATACCGGGCAAGCACTCCATCAACCAAACTAATCTCCAGCCCTCTTTACACTAAAAGCAAAACAAAAACAAAACTATAAGAAAAGCTTAAAGGATCATAAGTTAATCTATTAATCAAAACTTAATGAGAGGGGCTGGCTCAACGGGTAAGAACACTGACTGCTCTTCCAAAGGTCCTGAGTTCAAATCCCAGCAACCACATGGTGGCTCACAACCATCTGTAATGAGATCTGATGTCCTCTTCTCGTATGTCTGAAGACAGTAACAGTGTACTTATCTATAATAATAAATAAAAATCTTTAAACAAAAACTTATTGAGAGAAAAAAGTCAGGAAGAATTAGACTACTCAATCTTACATGATATTCCCAACTTTTAAGCCCCATCTAAGAAGCAGCAGTCCCAGGCATGGTGGTGTAGGAACTAAAGCCATCAAGCTGCACATGGTGCCACACATCTCTAATGTCAGCACTCGGGTACAAAGGCATAAATAATCACGAGTTAAAGGCCAAGCTGGCCTACACAGAGAGCTCCTGTCCCCAACCCCAAAATTCCTCTAAACCAAATAGACTACAAGACATGGTTGTCTAAGGTCTGGCAGTTTTCAAGGAATATTGGCCAAATCATAACTAAGTTTCATCGTATCGGTTAATTCATACAGAGTTCTTCCTTTCAGTTAACATTGTATTAGATGCTTTCATCACAAGTGGTTTGACTTTGAAAAAAATTAAAAGTACATAAATTTCCATTCTTTGCAGAATTCACTTGCGATTGTTTTTTGTTTTTTGTTTTTGTTTTTTTTAAGATGGAATCGAATTGCATAGCTCACGCTGGTTTCAAACTCATAACCCTTCTAGTTTCCAAGTACTGGGACTGTCAACACCCAGCTCAGAATTCAGATATATTTTGAGGTTTCTCCCAGAGAAAGAAATTAAAAGATGTATAGTCTGTCTAGACTCTCTGTTTAGTACCAAAAGGTCTATTTTGAGTTCAGCGTTTGATAGAATTTTACTTATTTTTAGGTCTGTTCACAAGACCCTGCAGCATGCAGAAGTAAATACTGATTTATTCTTAAATACACATGAATTTTTTTCATAATCAGAAAAATTTGTGAAACATTATGGCAATTTCTAAAAAAAAATTAGAGAGCTAAAATACCTGCTTAACATTCACTTAATATTTATATTAAAGCATTTACTAACAAAAATAGAAATTGGGCATTTTATCATGCAAAACATTCAAAGAGTATTTTACAAAAAAAATTTTTTTTGTAAGTTTTATAAAGCAAATTTTAGTTCATGTTTTGGGGAAAGATGACAGACTGGTCAATTTTATGAGATAACAACAATAAACATTCAGGCCAGGCTCATGAGAACTTATGTACTTACTACTTGACAAAAATCAAGCTGGATTATTTCAAAGAACCTTAGAATCAAGATTAGAATAGCACGATGACTTTCCGGAGGCTTACTCATACCCGCTACCCACTCACTCGGTTTCTTCCTTAAGCCTATCACACCCAGGTTTATCAGACTACTGCACCTATTAAATGGCTCAGTGCCTGGTTACAGGTTCTACAGGTAACCTACCTAAGAACTTCAAAGACTGCTTCAATTAAAGACAAATCCAATGTGAACTCTGCCAAATTCATTCCAGTCTTTTTATGTATGTTTGAGGCAGGGTCTTACTATGTAACTTTAGCTGTACTGGAACTAGATATATAGACTAGGTTGGCCTCAAACTTGCTATGATCTTCCTCCCTCTGCCTCTGAGTGCTGGGATTACAGGTGTGCACCCAATTGTCAGTCATGTAGTCTAAGAATACAAACATATCATCAGGAATTACTCAAAAGCAGGAATTCTATTTCTGCCAACACACCAATGCAAAACTCTTGATTTCTAATTAAAATAAATTCATATCTGAGAATTTTTGTTTTGTTCCTCTGAAATATTTATAGTTATTTTAACATTAAAAATTTTGTTTCTGATTTCAGATTGCCTTGGCTCTGTAGTCCACCATAAATATCTCACAACATAGTCTAAGCTATCCTCAAACCTGGAGCAATCTTTCTGCCTCTGCTTCCCATATGATGGGGTTTATGGGTATGAACCATCATATCCAGTTTATTGAAGTCATATCGATACAATTCTTCCCCAAAATGCAAAACTAGAGTCTTACAACTCTTCACTTGAGATAGTGTGTGTGTGTGTGTGTGTGTGTGTGTGTGTGTGTGTGTGTGTTGCTATGGTTCTGGGATATGGAAGTTAAGACAAGAATATAACAGTTTTGACAGAATATGGTTAGTTATTTCAAAAGAACAAAGAAGTACAAATTAATTTTAAGTTAATTTTGTTAACACAAAGCCAGAGGGTTCTCTAAAAAGTTTAATTAGAAAACACTAACAATTGCTTGACTACATTTACTCGTTTATGTGTTTATGCATGTGTGAACACAGGTGCACATATATGAAGGTCACATCTAGCAATTTCTGTCCATTCTAGAACTTTGGACATGCTGATTACTATTCATAAAATTAAAAGCAATTTTCTACTATTAATTCTCTCTCTCACACAGACACACACCCTTTCCTGTCTCAACGCTATGTGGCCCAGGCTGGTCTGGAACTCTTCCTGTCCTTGCTGGGATTAGAAGTAAGTCCCACTACAACTGGCTTACTATACAAGTCTTTTTTCTTTCTCTGTGTAGCCCTGGCTATCCTGGAACTCACTCTGTAGACCAGGCTGGCCTTGAATTCAGAAATCTGCCTGCTTCTGCCTCCAAAGTGCTGGAATTAAAGGCATGCGCCACCACTGCCTGGCACTATACAAGTCTTAATTCACAATAGTTTTCTTTTCTGAGACTGTCTCATGACCTCAGGCTGACTTTGAACTCACTGTGTAGCTGAACTTCTCCCTCTGCCTCCCAAGTGGTCATTTTAGGACTCACTTCCATTTAATGGAGTCTTGTTTGGGCTCATGAACAATGTTATATTTTACTACAAAGTGACTTAAACGCCGGGCATGGTGGTGCAGCAATAAAAAACTGAAAGTAATTTTCAAAGCAATTTGATGTGTCTGAATTCCTACTAGTAACAGATTATTTAAATGGCAGTTATTTTGGTAGTCCTCAACGGGAAAATAACAAGTGTATCTCAATATTACTATTACTGGTAGTAATTAACACTTCTACATGACCTATCAATGTTAGTAAATCCATATAACATAAAATTACAGAAAGACTGAACAAACACAATTTCAATACCCCTTTACCATAGGGGAGAAAAATGACATGGACCATTGTTTAATCTAATTAATTATGGAAGAATAAAACACATTCCACTGGGTATAGGGTGATGCACCTGTAGTCCTAACTACCTGGAAAATTAAGGCAGGGCTAGCCTGGGCAACACAGCCAGATCCCATCTCAGGCTGCTGAGATGGTAGGGTGGATAAAAGAACTTGCTGCCAAACTTAATCTGAGTTTAATCCTAAGGATCTACATCAAAGAAGTAAAGAATCAAATACGGCAAGTTAGTCAGGAGACTAAGGCAGGAGGATTTCAAGTTTGAGAAATTTTTCATGGTCCCACCCCTAGACAAAGAACTATAGACAACCAATGACAACTGTGAGAAGAATTAGTCACCCCCAGGAAGAGCTCCATTTTTGGCTATCCATTGCAGAGTGATCAACCTTGAAACCATTTACACACAAACAAGTATATGTGCACATACGCAACAATGATAAAGAAAAAGGGATTCTAGGGTGGGCAAATGGGAAGAACTGGGGGGAGAAAAGGGAAGGGGAAAATGATATAATTCCATTTAATTTGTCAAGTGTTGTGACACATGGTATACCTTTAATTGTAGCACTTGGGAGGCAGAGGCAGGCAGATCTCTGTGTGTTCAGGACCAACAGCCTAGTCATAGTAAGTTCTAAGACAGCTAGACTATATAGAGATCCTGTCTCAAAAAAAGAAAAAAAGAAAAAGAAAAAGAAAAAGAAAAAGAAAAAGAAAAAGAAAAAGAAAAAGAAAAAGAAAGAAAGAAAGGAAGAAAGAAAGAAAGAAACTAAAATAAAAGTGAAAAACCTTTTAAAAAATGAATGAAAATTTAAAAATCAGTCAGGCAGTGGTGGCACATGCCTTTAATCCCAGCACTTGGGAGGCAGAGGCAGGTGGATTTCTGAGTTCAAGGCCAGCCTGGTCTACAGAGTGAGTTCCA
>NC_034613.1:43473367-43483887 GCF_900095145.1 Mus pahari | reverse complement strand
AAAAAAAAAAAAAAAAGAAAAAGAAAAACCAAAAAGAAAAAAAGAAAAAAGAAAGAAATTTTAAAAACTCTGTAAAGGTCTCTGAACTACCAATTGCACAAAAATAAAAAGTGAAAATTCAATTCACGATAGTCATCAATTGTAATAATAAAACAAATTAGCTGTTTTTTCTTTCATCTAAAATTTACGAAGTTAAAAAAAAAACTACAAGACTAGGCATAGCAATCCATGCTTATAATCCCAACACTTAAGAGATTAAGACAGATTCCCAGCCTGAGACGAGCCTGGCCTATATAAAGAGAATATATCCCCGACTAAATAAAGTAAACTAATCCCTCACAAAAAGAACCCCACCCAAAACAATAATAAAACTGTAAGGCATCTTTTTTCTGATATAATTAAGTCTTTTTCCCACCTGCTACAATAATCCAGATTATTTTTATCCAAATAAGATAGATATATAACATAGGTAACAGGAGTACAACACTTACATAAAGAAACCTCTAAGAGGTACTGGTCCCATTTTTTACATAAAGAAACCTCTAAGAGGTACTAGTCCCATTTTTTGGTGATCAAAATATTTCATTTTGGTCTTATTTATAAATGGATGTTATTTTAGACACCATTAATAATAATAAAATAGTTTTAGGCAAAAACTACAATTTTAACCAATTCTGAGAAAAAAAAAACATGGGCTAGAACAACGGCTCAATCATTAGGAGTACTTGGACGGCCTGGTTAGGCCTCAGTGGGAGACCTGCTGGGACTAGATGCCCCAGAGTGGGGTAGTAGCAAAGTGGGGGCTCCCCTTCTCTGAGGGAGGGGGAGGGATTTGTAAGGGAGGTAGGGTAGGACTGGGGAGAGAGGAGGGAGGGTGATCAGGACATAAAGTGAATTAAAAGGAATTAATTTTATAAAAGTACTTGCTCTTGCAGAGGATCTAGATTTAGTTCCCCAAACCCACGTGGAGGCACACAATAGTCTGTAACTCCAGTTCCAGGAGATGAAATGCCTTCTTCTGACATCCACAAGCATCCTAATGGCACACACACATATAATTCAGGCAAAACACTCATACACATAACAATAAATCTGTAAAAACTGAAAAAAATTAGCAAATGGATAAAGGTATAGCTCAATGGTGAAACATGCTTATTACCACAAGACCTCGAGTTAGATCACCAAAACACAGACTCACTTTCATTAGCATACCAAGCATGGTAGAATGTGTCTATCTCTAATTCCCACAAAGATAAAGTGAGTTGGGAGACCAGCCTAGAACTACAGAGTAAGTATCTCAAAAAAAAAAAAAAATCATTTAAGCCAAGGGTGGTGGCTCATGATTGTAACTCTAGCACATGGAAGACTAAGGCAGAAGGACTGTTAGTTTAAAGCCAGCAGGCCACATTAATTTACAGAGTGTGACTTTGTCTCAAGATACTATAAATTTTTAAAAATTATTTAACAAGGTTTAAGTTCAGTTAGTATATTATACTTTTATCTGGGCCATTTTGAAATTCAAGTATATACCATATAAAACGTATCTGATGTTTCATGTTAGTTTGTAAGAAGCCAGAAGCCTTTTCTAAACTGATAGTTACAAGCAACACGTTTTGTATCTCTCAAGCACATCTAGGGGCCCATTTCATGGAAGTAATGTAGCTTATATTTACTTCCTCTACCTTGTGTCACCCCAGTCATGTGAATGTTCATCTACACAAGCGGTACTTATTGTGTAACTTATTGGTATTAGGTAAAGTCCACAAAACATTTGTCAATGCTGAAGACAGATCAAGTATTTAATAAACATTCACTGTAGCTCCTAACTTAAGTCTTCTGGTTAAGGGTAGAATCTGGGGCCAGATCAACAGGTTTAAATGTAGTAGCACTGACTGATGTAAGCAAGTTGTTTACCTCATCTGTGTGATTTTTTAAAAAGATGAAGTCAAGTAGGGGTTGAAGGATGGCTCAGAGTACTTATTGTTCTTCATGGCACCTAGGTTTGATTCCCAGCACCCCTATGGAATCTCTTTTGGACTCCAAAGCAAGCATATGGTATACATGCATAGCAAAAGCAGCCATATACAGAAAAAAAATAGAAAAAGCAGCCATAGATAGAAAAAAATAGAAATAAAAAAAGTCAAATCAGCTAACGGGCTTAGAAGAGCAAACAGCACGTAGTAAGCAGTTTTTAAGTGTTTGTTATTCCTAGCATGCAGACAATTTAGGGGAAGGAAGCCAAAAAAAAAAAAAAAAGGAACAGGAATTTGCAAACTAAAAATACAGTGAATTTCTTAATGTTCAAACAAAACTAAGAATAGCCACTTCTAGCACAAAGAACTAATTAACTCTACACTAAACAAGTACCATATCTCAAAGCTTAAAAGCAGCCATATCCAAATAAAAGTAGCACCTACTACATACAGTATCTACTGTATCCTATGTATTTACTTGCATAGACCCCAGACACAGACCAAGAATTGAGACAGAGCTCCACTTTCTAAAATGTATCCTTGCTTCTGGGGCTGATGATCTAAACTAGAGTTCAGTACATAATTGGGGGGAGCTCTCTACCCTCTTAATAACTTGTGTCTGATAATGTGAATATGTCATTGTTACAGGGTTATTTTGAAAACTAATTAGGATAGATATATGTAAACAAAATGCTGGCTATTATGCTATTCCCACTCAGGGACTATGTAAGTGTTGTTTATTATCTTACAGTCCTTTTAACAACACCAGCAGCCAGCATCTCAGATGTAAGAAAAAATGTACAACCACGTGATAGATAGCATATGCTTGCTTGTAATTCCCACACTGAGGTAGAAGCAAGATGGCTGAAAGTTCAGGGTCTGGTCTACTCAGGGCAACCAAAGGCTACACAGGAAGAAACTGTCTGAAAAGAGAGCTTCAGCCTAAGTGAAGATACTGAGGGTCACACAGAACATATTCTAAACAAGCAGGGTTCCGGGTCACTAAGAACACAGTGGTTTTGCCTTAAGCCACAAGATCTAATACACTATGAGAGAACACTTTTTTAAGGGCTCAAATGGTTATTAATTCACCCAACAAACTATTAGTGAAAACTTGCCACAAACCAGACATTGTGCTATACACTAAAGCTGTGAGGCTTGTTTAGGGGCCACACAGAACATATTCTAAACAAGCAGGATTCCGGGTCTCAAAGAACACAGTGGTTTTGCCTTAAGCCACAAGATCTAATACACTATGAGAGAACACTTTTTTTCAAATCCATTTGAGGGAAAAAAAAAGGGGGGGCAGGACACAGTGAGGTAGCATTTGGGAGGCAAGAGTCAGGATAGCTGTCACAAGTTCACGGCCAGCCTGACAGTCTACATCACCAATTACAGACCAGCCAGAGCTAAGACCCTGCCTGAAAACATCAAAATAAAGTACATGTGAGTGGGAAAGTCAATCAACAAGTAACCAGGAAACTGCTAAATCTGTAGTATATAAAACATAATACGACATTTAAGGAGTACCAGAGGCAAGAATAAGAATAGAGCAGGCTAGGGGCTGGTGAGATGGCTCAGCGGGTAAGAGCACCCGACTGCTTTTCCAAAGGTGCAGAGTTCAAATCCCAGCAACCACCCACATGGTAGCTCACAACCATCCTTAACAAGCTCTGACTCCCTCTTCTGGAGTGTCTGAAGACAGAGACAGTGTACTTACATATAATAAATAAATAAATCTTTTTAAAAAACAAAAGAATAGAGCAGGCTAAAGTAGTTAATCAGAAGCAGGAGCTATGGGATGTTCTAGCAAGCATGATCAGTAAGGTTATGGGGTGGGGATAGATAGGGGGGACAGAAGCTTGGCAGGTTACAAAAAACTGAGCCAATGGGAGAAAAGGCAAGATATCTGATGATGAGTGTGGGAAAAAGTCATCTAACGTAACAACCAAATCCATACTTTAAAAAATTTCCCCACAGCATCCAAGGGCATGGGCTCCCAAGTCAAGTGTATTTGAAGCCAAAGCCCATTATTCTGGGCTATGAGGGGAAAAAAAAAAACAAAAACCGAGCTGCCTTTCCACTCTTCAGGTGGAAAATAGGCGTGATTTTCACTGCCTGGGCCGCATCGATGATTCAACGGAGTGATTGCGCATTCCCACAAATATGAATTATGGCATCTGCAGAATTGGAGGCTAAGTCCAGGCCTGAACATGCCCTCCCATGCGGTCGTCTTGGGGACCGAAGCTCCTTCTAGAGGTGCTCCCTGGCCGCCAAACCCCAAACTTGTAGAGCTGGGCCTCTCCCGAGGGAGCTCCCCCGCCCTCCCCGCGCCCGATCATTCCCGAAGCCGCCTCCGCCTCTTGCCGCCGCGCGCGTCGGCCGGCCGGCCGCACATGTCAAGTCCAACGCCATTTCCACCTTCCTGGCCCACACGCAGCCTGCCCTCTCCCTCCCTCCCTCTCTCCCGCTCTCGGGGCTCACTGGAGGGGCATCCCCACCCCCGGACCCCGCCATCCCGCCCTGCCCGCCGCCCTCCTGGGGCATCTAACCAGACTCCAGGAATCTCTGACCGCCCCCGCCATCCAAGAGTCCCGTCCGCCCCAGCGTCCCGAGCCGGCCTCAGGAGCCTCAGGGCTCCGGCCTGGCGTCACCGTGCCAACGGCCGCGTGGGGCCCGGCTGTGGGGTTCTGCTGGAGTCCTCATGGCTCACCACGACGCTGGGACTGCGGGTCGCCATGACGGGACAGGTCCGGCTCGCGGCAAAAGCGGTCTGAGGAGGAAGCCGGCGGAGGAGGAGCTAGCGCTCGGGAAAACAGTGAGGTAAGCCCAGCGCTCTCCCCTCGCCGCCTCGGCAACGGCTCAGAAAGGCCGCCGAGCAGGCCCCGCCCCTCGGGCCGCCCCCTCGGGCCGCCCAGGCTCCGCCCCCAGAGGCTCCGTTGGGCGTTCTCCCGCGCGCGCTCGGCCAAAGGCAGTTCCCCGTTCTGGCTAGGTGGGGCTGGGAATTTTCTTCCTGAAGAAAATGGTACTGGCCATACCGCAGCCCCCAGGCCCTCTTTAGTCCTCCAGAGAACTCCCAGATAATCACACCGACCTCATTCCGCATTTCTCTCCCTCCTCATGAGTCTAAGCTCGAAATCATGATGCGGTTCCTCCTAATTTAGGCCCAGTTCTTTCACAAATTTTTATTTAGTCCTAAGAATAGAGATCCACAGCCCTAGACCATCCGGATCGGAGTATTAATCCAAAAGGAAAAATAAACTACTTGGTAACCTTATGAGAAATAGACCCTAAACTGCTTTTTGCCTTTACATGAAGTGAGCATTTTAAGCCAGGTATGGTGAAAAAGCCTTTTATGCCCAGCTACCAAGAAAGGAGAATCACATATATATTCGACCTATCCAGGCAATTAAGATCTTGTTTCAAAATAAAAACTGATACGGTGGAATAGGGATGGAGAAAGACATCTTGCCATCAATCTGTGGTCTCCTCAAGCACAGGTAAGCACACTTGCACATGACTGCAACACACACACACACACACACAAGAAATGCTGATATTCATGTATTACCAAATAAGATGTCATTTCCTACATGTTGATTTTAGTCAGGTGTGGCAACACATACGTGTATCCCAGTAGAGGTAGGAGAATTACAACTGTGAATTCCGGAAGAGCCTGCATTAGAAAATGAGACCCTGGCTGAAAAAAAACTCACTAACCAACGAGCCCACAAACTGAATGGACTAATGTTTGAAAAAATAAAAGAGCCAGGAAGACAGCAGAGCAGTAGTACATTTGGGCTCTAAGAGTATCTGGGTTCAATCTTATACAACAAAAAAAGAATGAATAAGCAAATAAATAGATAAAATGAGCATATTAACCGTACTTGATGAGAATATGGGGAATTGAAGGATTACACATATGCATTTGAGCAAGCATATACGGGACACAATAAAAAATACACAATATATGGGAACTGTGGCTGCTATTCATATTTCTTTTTTCTCACAATTTCCTGCATGGAATTTGTTTTATATTTTATTTATTTATTAGATAGTCTGTTTTTAAGACAGGTCCTTCTATAGCCCAGTCTGGCCACAAACTTACTTTCTTGCTGAGTATGGCCTGGAACCCCTGTTCCTCTTGTCTCCATCTCCCGAGTACTGGGATTATAGACAGCTGACTATCCAATGTGAAATCAGAAAACAAAATCGTCCTCTATTTCTTTTCAAAAGCAGCCAACCGTTGCTTCCCCTAATGCTACTGCCAATATCTCCATTTGTATCTATCCAGCACCCATTACCATGTTTGACTGCACTCAGTGGCCACGCTTTTATTAAGGATACTAATATGAGAGATTTGATGGTAGATTTTGGGTTTTTTGTTTTATTGGTTTCGTTTGGTTTTGGTTGTTTTCTGAGGCAGGGTCTCTCTGTGTAGCTTTGGCTGTCCTGAAACTCCCTCCCTAGACCGGACTGGCTTTGAACTCACAAAGATCTGCCTGCTGGATGATGGGATTAAAGGCTTGTGTCAGCACTGCCCTGATCTTCTTAAATTTTAACAGTGGCTCATGAAGTTTTGTTCGTTTTGAGTCCGAGTCTCGCTTTATAGTCTCAGTTGGCCTGGAATTTGCAACCTTCTTGCCTCATTGTACGGTGGGAAACAACCCACACAGTACAAGATGAAAGAAGTTAGGGTTTTTTGAAAAGTGAACAAGCTGGTCTACAAAGCACTTTACTGAGATCGTTTAGAATTTTATTTTCCAATTTAATATGAGTCCAGGAAAGTGACTATTACTAATTCTTATGTGATAGTACTGAAAAACTGATGTCATATACAGTCAAATGGATCCCCAAATTTCTCTGCCTTGGATCTGGAGTCCATTCGTAACATATGCCAAACAGGTGCCAAATTTGGCAGTCACTCTAAGTCACTGCAGAAGAAAAAAATACCACCTTACTTCTGCCTTTGTTTGAATAGTTATTGTACTGTCTAGTTTTATGTCAACTTGACACAGCTGGCGTTATCACAGAGAAAGGAGCTTCAGTTGGGGAAGTGCCCCCACGAGATCCAGCTGTAAGGCATTTTCTCAATTAGTGATCAAGGGGAGAGGTCCCCTTGTGGGTGGTGCCATCTCTGGGCTGGTAGTCTTGGGTTCTATAAGAGAGCAGGCTGAGCAAGCCAGGGGAGGCAAGCCAGTAAAGAACATCCCTCCAGGGCTTCTGCATCAGCTCCTGCTTCCTGACCTGCTTGAGTTCCAGTCCTGACTTCCTTGGTGATGAACAGCAATGTGGCAGTGTAAGCTGAATAAACCCTTTTCTCCCCAACTGCTTCTTGGTCATGATGTTTGTGCAGGAATAGAAACCCTGACTAAGACAATTATGAATTATCTAGGCACCATAAACAGTTCCAAATATATATGTTTCTGCTCCACAAGTTTCTTGATTTATTATTTATCTTTTCCCTTTCTTTAATTTCTTTCTTTTTCTTTTTAAGAAAAGCCCTAGCCGGGCAGTGGTGGTGCATGCCTTTAATCCCAGTACTTGGGAGGCAAAAGTAGGCAGATTTATGAGTTCGAGGCCAGCCTGGTCTACAGAGTGAGTTCCAGGGCAGCCAGGGCTACACAGAGAAACCCTGTCTCAAAAACACCAAGAAAGAAGGAAAGAAGGAGGGAAGGAGGGAAGGAAGGAAAGAAGGAAAGATGGAAAGAAGGAAAGAAAGAACACATACACATATACAATCATAATAATAAATACATTTCATTTAGATGAATTCATTTATTTATGAGTGTTTTGCCCGCATGTATGTATGTTTACCACATACATATCTATGGATGGCTGTGAGCCATGATGTAGATGCTAGGAACAAATTCTGGACCCTCTATAAAGACAACAAATATTCTTAACTACTAAGCCATCTCTTCAGCCCCATGAATTAAATATTTAAATTAAACAAAAATCTTCAGTTACAGGAGATGGGAATAGGAGTCTGTAACATGCATCCATCTATATCAAAAGAAAATGAGAAATGGTAAAGGGAAATGGCTTATTGCCAGAGCTTGGCAAGAACTGGGGATAGAAAAGCTCTTTGTTTCTGTCCACCTCTCCTGCAGTACTGACAAGGATTGTACAGAGATGAAAACAGCCAGGTAATGCACATACGTAGAAGAAGGAAAGAAGGAAAGAAGAGAAGAGAAAAGAAAGAAGAGAAGAGAAGAGAAGAGAAGAGAAGAGAAGAGAAGAGAAGAGAAGAGAAGAGAAGAGAAGAGAAGAGAAGAGAAGAGAAGAGAAAAAAGTCTTGTCTCTTATCCCATGATTCCTTGTAACTCCATATGTAGACCAGTCTTGAACTTGGGGAGATTACCTGCTTTTGCACCCTGAAGTGCTCAGATTATAGAAATAAGTCACTATATGTCAAGCAAGAACCTTGGCTATTTTGTTATTGGGGTGTGTGTGTGTGTGTGTGTGTCTGTATCTCTGTGTGTGTGTGTGTGTGTGTGTGTGTGTGTGTGATGTCGTGTGTGTTGGGAGGGATATTTGGAGGTCAGAGGGTGATGTTATGGTCTTTCTCAATTACTCTTCATCTCATATATTGAGTCAGGCTCTCTCACTTGAACTCAGAGCTCTCTTATTTGGCTAGGATACCTAATAGCTAGCTTGCAGGGATTTCCTGTCTCTTCCTAATGTGGGCTGCAATTACAGATGGCTACTAGCCTTCCACCAGCATTTGTATGGGTGCTGGGGATCTGAACTCTGGTCCTCATGCTGCTATAGCAAGCGTTTTACACGCTAAGCCATGCTCTGCTCTCAAGAACCTTATTTTTTCCCTTGGTGTTATAGCCTACCAAGAACCAGTTTCAGCTAGGTCTGAGTTCTGAGAGAAGGGGTGTCTGGAGCAGCGAAACTTGATGTCAAATAGTGGGTCCAAGTCTATGTTCTGTTGAGATGGCTTTCCTCTACTGTTCTCTCTCTCTCTCTCTCTCTCTCTCTCTCTCTCTCTCTCTCTCTCTCTCTCCTACTCTAGACAGCTTTTTCCTACTATTCTAAAAACTATTTGGTTGAGGCAGCTAGTTTTCTGCTCAGGACAGCTAGCTTTCTCTGCTAGTAAATATTCTAAAAGCTCTCTGGAGAGCCCATGGGTTTTTAGACTAAAGTCAGAAAAGCTACTCCAAAAAAATTATTGGATCATCTGACCAAATCAGAAATCCTATTAGAAAAAAATTCTAAAAATAATTTTTGGGTTTTCAGATCAAAATCAGAAAGCAAGAAAAAAGTTCTAAAAGAGCCTTCAGACATTTAGAGTTCTAAAAATCCTTCAGACAGCCTTCTCTGGATAGCAGCTAGAGAACCTTCTAAAAGAGCTATATCCGCTCTCTAAGTAATTCTTGGGATTTCTGACCTGTTAGAAAAAGTTCTTTAAAAGCTATGAAAATTTCTAAAAGAGCTATGATGTTCTCTCTCCATGGATTTTCTGACTAAAATCAGAAAGTCTGTTAGAAAAAAAATTGAACAGCTGTGTTCACTCTCCAGCGATCTCCAGACAGTTCAGTTTTCACTAGAGAAAATTTCTCGAAAGAACTGCTATTGCTTTTTGCTAGCTCATCTCCTGCAGACCAAAAGCTCATGTTTTAATTTATATATCAATTCAGTCATTTATTCCAGGTTCCCTTTTGACCACCCTATGAATCAGCATTCCATAACCTTAGCCCCTTAACTCTTGGGAGGAGACTGCAAGGAAAAAATAAACACAGATAAGATAGCTGGGTGGGACCCCACCCTGGAATTACCATTCCGTTCATGCCTGGCCCTAAATTTTCAGGCTGACCTTAAACCCAGAATCTGCCTGTCTTTGTATGTTCCTGACCATCTGACTCTGTTCCTTTAGATCTGTGAATCTCTTTATACAATTTATATTTCATCTTTACTCTTTGAATAGTTGAGAAATTACATATTTTTGAACTCATGTTTTTAAGAGTTCTTTTCCATAGTCTTAAAGGCTGTCCTGAAGGCCCCAGGATGTACCATTTTGCTGAGACAGTAGTCACACCTTCACCTCCTGAACTAATGCTGTCTGATTAAATGTTAACAGGGAGGACATTCTTCAGAGGAACATGTGAAAATATTTACATTATTATACAAACAAGCCTTATGCCCATAACAGCCATTGACATTCGTGGAGGACCATACCAGCTTGCCTTGTCCCAGAGGCAGGAACCTTGTCATTCTGTCCCTACCAAAGTCATGCTGGATTCCAAAATAGTCTTTCAAATTTCTGGAGTTGGCTGTGATAGCTCCCACTTCTAGTCCCAGCACTTAGGAGGCTGAAGCAAGAGGATAGGGGCCGGTCTTGGTGATAGCACATTTGAGAGCAGGCTGGGCTACAGAAGACTCTACCTCAAAAAAGAAAAAGAAAAGATGTATATACATATACATATATATATTTCCACAAGAAATATAACATAAAACACTTATTGTTAACATTGTTTTTTTTCTTTTTTTTATTAGATATTTTCTTTTCTTTTCTTTTCTTTTTCTTTTTTTTTTTTT
>NC_034613.1:43466605-43473293 GCF_900095145.1 Mus pahari | reverse complement strand
TCCTGGAACTCACTCTGTAGACCAGGTTGGCCTCGAACTCAGAAATCCACCTGCCTCTGCCTCCCAAGTGCTGGGATTAAAGGCGTGTGCCACCACCGCCCGACATTAGATATTTTCTTCATTTACATTTCTTAACATTGATTTAAAAAAATTTTTTTAGTTCTATGTGTGTGTGTGTGCTTGGGAATGTGTGTGTGTATGTATTATGTAATCTGTGCATATTCAATGTGTGCCTGTGAGCATGGGGCTAGAGGAGGCTCTGTCACTCTCTACTTTATTCCTTATTTAAGACAGAATCTCTTACTGATCATGGAGCAGTCTGGCACCTGGACAGCCGCATAATTCTTCTGTCTCCACCTAGTCCTGCCCAGTTCCATATTGGCCCATCTACCGTCCTCCCCTTCTCCCTGCCTCCACAAGCCTTCCAGTTACAAACAGGAGATCACATGAATCCAAGCTCTGATCCTTATGCTTGCTCAACAAGGACTCTAATGTTGGAATTTTTTAAGTGACCTTCATTAGTCTACACCTCCTCAGCTAATGATCATGAGAGAGCAAAGATCAATGTCCCTTGAGTGAGAAGGTATTCTTCCAGTAGACTGCCTTGTAATTAGAATGGCAGCTTTTCCCCCGAGGAGTCTCCAACCTACTGCAATTACTTCTATCAAGTTGGGAATGACCAGGGCCTTCACAATCATGCAAGCCAAATTAAAAAAAAAAAACAACTCTAACCCCTACCTCCTCTCTCCCCAAATAAATATCTGGAGAGATATATGTAGACAGATTGGCTGTTTCTATGGAAAATCTCAACTAATAGAACTAATTGATTTTCTAGTTGAAATGTCTAGCTTTCTTGAGCTATCTGTGAAGTTCAGTGATTTACTAGTGGTACTCATTCAAAGTATTTCATCACTTTTTCATGATGAGCAGAGAAATCTGACATGGAAACAGAACAAGAAGAGTCTAAGTATTTAGAGGAGACTTAGAGGACACTATATAACTATCTTTTGGGCAGTAGCACCTTTCTTCAATCCTTTAAAAGCCTGTGATCAGCTCCCTCTTTTATATTCTGAATATAAGTTTCTCCAGTAATTTGATTTCATTCCACCCTCACTACTTGTACTTATTTAGAGGAGGTGTGTTAGAGACAGGGTGTCATACAACTCAGCTCACCTGGAACTCTTTTTGTGCCTTAAATCCTGATCCTGCCATATCTGCCAAGTACTGTAATCACAGGCAAGTGACACCATGCCTGGCTTCCAATTCTCAGATGGGCTCACTGGATTAACTATATAATTTGCACTCCAAACATATCTTAACTGCTTCCTACCCTCTTTTCATCCAGACCCAGAGGTGAGGAGTCTTTGACTAGAAGATCCCTTTTTGCCCTGTGTTTCTGGACTAGGATCCAATCCAAGGACACATGTCATCTTTCCTTTTTTTCTGTTTTTGTTTGGTTTCCTTGTTTTGGAGAATGGCCTCATTATGTAGTTCTGGCTGGCCTAAAATTACCTGTGTATAACAGGCTGGCCTTGGACTCAGAGAGACCCACCTGCCGCTGCCTCTACCTCCACAGTGCAGGAATCCACCAGGCCTGGTTTATCTTTACTTATTTTCTTATTCTTTGTTGCCATTCAAGAGTTCTTCAGAATCAGCCCGTCATGACCTAGGCATTTCTGGCCAATTGCCTGCAGAATTCCCTTCCAGTTGGGTTAGTCTGATGTTACCATGTGATTAAATCCCGTGTGTTCTAATAAGTACCAGACATATTGTTGTAAAGGTTGGTCTTCACAGTGTTGCATAGTAAGAGGTGCATTTCCCAAAGAAGAAATACTTACTGCTTCTAGATAGGCTGAGATTAGTCATCTTCAAATTAAAATAGGAGGGGATGACAAGTGGGGCTCTCTGTCAAAGACTGGAGGTTCCTTTTCTTTTGTCTGTGATGCTGGGGATCAGACTCAGGACATTCTAGACAAGTGCTCTGCCACCGAGCTACACCACCAGCAGCCTTAGATTACAGTTGAGGCTGTTAATAGATGACTTACAAATAGGCCTAAGGTAACCTTGGGTTTGTCACAGGAAGATTACGTGATTAGAGGACTGGAATTTGAGTTACACATAAGACATCTGGGATGTGGGGGAATCCAGCTCCATAAAAGACCCGTAAATTGATCAGGGAGATTGCTATGAGGTTATGGCTCCTAGTTAATGCCAAAGGCAAGCTCCATAAATTCTCAGAAGCATGACTGCCCACGCTAGAGCTACACATGGACACCATCAAGAGACATGCCAAAGTGGATGGGGAAAATCTCATGAGGCCTCAGCCCTACAGAAAGGAGTATAGGAAAGGGAGGAAAACTGGGAGCAGGAAAGGTGGCCTTCCCCAGGCCATACCAGTTAATTGTCCACTGCCAAAAGGCCAGCCCTGAAAAAACATGCAAGTAACATTGTACAGATTAAGGAGGAAATTATATATATATATATATATATATATATATATATATATATATATATATATATTATTTTTATTATTATATATTTCCTACACACACACAAGCAATCAATAACAATTAGTGAAAATAATAGGTCATGAATTTGAAGGAGAGTTGTGAGGTGTATATGGGAAGGTTTGGAGGAGGGAGAAATGTAATTATATTGCAATCTCAAAAATAAAACTAAAAACTCTTGAACAATAAGGTGTCATGCGTTTTCTGGGATGCTGAACACACGGTTATCCTAGGGGAATAGAGTGATGAGAGACAGAGCACTTCCATGACCCCACCCATACCCCACCCTACTTCTTATCTATGTGGGTGTTTATCTGCATATTTTCTAATAGTCTTTAGAGTACACTGCTAAGCATTAAGGGTTTCCCTGGACTACAAATGTTCTAATAAGAACTGAATCTGAGAAGGGTATCATGAGAACCTCTGTTTAATTGCTGGTTGGTCAGAAATACAAGTCACAGCCTGGAGCTTGGAATGGGCACCCGAAGTGGGAAGGAGTCTTGTAAGGCAGAACCTGTAGGCTCTGATGCTATCTCCAACCCGTAGTTACTGATGTTCTCTCTACCCTCTGAGATCTGTGAGGTCAGTTGCTTTTTCCAAGTTACAGAGCATCCAGATGTTACCTTTTGCAGACTCTTTAGGTATGTGGGGATTTTCTCACATGTCTGGCCACAAGCATACATTGTGCAATGTTAAATAGCATACATTGTGCAATGTGAAGTAACAGTACAAACTATGGGGCTGACGAGATTGCTCAGTGGTCAAGAACACTCTTACAGGGGACCCAGGTTTGATTCCCAATATCTCACCATCATCTATTTCTTAAGTTCCATGGAATCCAAACTTCTCTTCTGCCCTCCAAAAACACTTCACACATATGGAACACAGACATACATGCAGGCAAAACACCTATTTACATTTTTCCTGGTTTTTTGAGACAGGGTTTCTCTGTATAGCCCTGGCTGTCCTGGAACTCACTCTGTAGACGAGGCTGGCCTTGAACTCAGAAATCCGCCTGCCTCTGCCTCCCGAGTGCTGGGATTAAAGGTGTGCACCACCACACCCGGCTCCTATTTACATTTTTAAACATATATTTTTTTAAAGTTGTAGACTATGATGAACTTCAGTTATGATATCTCATGCTCCACCCATCTTTACAGTTTACCTAGATTATTACTATTACCAAAGGCTTGCTTCTTCATCTCACGGCCCACATGTTGGTGCATCACAAGCAAAAACAATAGAGCAGGACAGTAGGCATAATTAACTAGGAGCTCAAGGGGTAGATCAGTACTGAGAATTTACAAGGTCCTAGGTTCCAACTTTATCTCTACAATAAAAGAAACAACAGCTATGATAACATGCTTTTTGAGACAAGCTCTTGCTATGTAGTCCAGGATTTACTGTGTAACCTAAGCTAGCCTCGGACTTGCAAAGATCCTCCTTCTGAGTTCTAGGAGTGCAGGTGTGAGCTACCAAACCTGGCTCATGTACCAGTTTATTTTTCATAGTAGCCTGGCAGTGGTGGTGCACACCTTGAATCCTAGCACTCAGGAGGCAGAGGCAGGTGGATCTCTTGAGTTTCAGAGTCACCTGGTCTAGAGAGCAAGTTCTAGGACAGCCAGGGCTACACAGAAAAACCCCATTTTAAAAACTAAGCAACCAGGGCTGGAGAGATGGCTCAGTGGTTAAGAGCACTGACTGTTCTTGCAGAGGTCCTGAGTTCAAATCCCAGCAACCACACGGTGGCTCACAACCATCCCAGTGGATCTGATGTCCTCTTCTGGTGTGTCTGAAGACACTACAGTGTACTCAAAACAAAACTTTTAAAAAAGATTTTTCCTTAATTTTTTAGTTGTTTATGTAATTAGATCAGAGGTGTCAGATGCCTGTGAAATGGGATTACAGGCAGCTGCGCTGACTGATGTGATCCCTGGGAACTAAACTTGGATATTCTTCAGCAGTAGCTTGTGCTCATAGCCTTTAAGCCATCTCTCCAGCCCTACATCATATAGTCTTCATCTTCTTTTTTGTTTTTTTGAGGCAAGGTTTCTCAATGTAGCCCTGGCTGTCCTAGAACTTCCTCTGTAGACCAGGCTGACCTCAAACTCAGAGATCTGCCTACTTCTGCCTCCCAAGTGCTGGGATTCATGGTATGAACCACCATATCTGGCCCTTTATCATATATTATTTTTTTTATTTTTATTTTTTACAGTCCAGTCATAACCCCACTCCCAGTCCACCCTCCCACAGTTCCTCATCCCATTCCTCCTCCCCCCCTGTATCTAAGAGGATGTCCCTCCCACCCCTGCAAGTCCTCCCCACTCCCTTGGGGCCTCAGGTCTCTCAAGGGTTAGGCGCTGCTTCTCTCACTGAGGCCAGGCCAGGTAGTCCTCTGCTGTATGTCGGAAGCCTCAAAACATCATATATACTTAATGTATGCAATAGCATATTGCATACGTTTTATATTTTAGATTCACAGTGTAGACAAAGTGTGTGAAGACAATGAAAAAGCATTCTTCCTATGTTTTAGATATTATACCTCTGAAGTGTAGCTGGCAAAGATTTTCACCCATTTTGTAGGATGTCTCCTCTCTATGTTGAATGTTTTCCTTGCAATGCAGTAGGTTTTGGATTATTTGGCATTACTTTTTTTTTCTTTTTTTTTTTTTTGAGACAGGGTTTCTCTGTAGCCCTGGCTGTCCTGGAACTCACTTTGTAGACCAAGCTGGCCTCGAACTCAGAAATCCGCCTGCCTCTGCCTCCCAAGTGCTGGGATTAAAGGCGTGCGCCACCATGCCCGGTGTTGTTTTTATTATTTTATGTGCATGTATGTTTTGCCTACATGTATGTCTATGTACCATGTAGGTGCCTGATACCCACAGAAGCCAGAAAAGGACTTCAGATTACCTGGAACTGGAGGTATAGGCAATTGTGAGCCAGCATGTGGGGGCTGGCAATTGACCCCGGTTCCTCTGAAAGAATAGACTGTTCTCTTAACCACTGAGCCGTCTCTCGAGCTCCCCATCAAATTTACTGAAGTGAGAAAGAAGCTTGACTCACATTAGGTTACTTTTAAATAGGTAAAGTGTTTTTGTAATGAAATTATATCTTTTCCTGCCAGGCAGTACCAAACTCAAATTCACATGTAAACGTCTTACAAGGTGACTTTTAAAACAGTTCACCTCTAAAGATTTTCTGGCTATACTTAAAATCCCTTTAGTGTCTGAAAAATACAAAGGGGCAAACTGTGGCTCGGATGTATATGACAAGGACAGATTTTCACATCCTGAACATGTGTATGAGGCCTTTCTGGTTATAACCTGTTCTTTCAAAATATGCTCTTAACCACATGGTTGTCACAGGCTCAATAGTTACAAATGGCACCATCTCCGGCACTGTTCCTCAGCAGAGAATTCCTTCATTTGGCCATTATTAATGAACAAGCCATAATGATTTGGCCATTTAACAGGTGCTCACTATTTTTTCCCTCACAATTGCCTAAAGATCCCTGCTGCAAATAAGATAGAGTCACACCATCCAGTATAGAAGACACCAACTGCAGGTGACAATTTCGTAAATGTAGGTCTGAATTAATTAAAATTCATTTAAGATGTAGAGCCCTGGTGATAGCAGTTGGTGAATGTGCTTGCCATACAAGCATAATGACCTAAGTTCAACGCCCAGAATCCACAGTAAAAGGAGAGAACCAAGCTCCGAAAGTTGTTCTCTGACCTCCACACAGCTGTCATGGTACATGTCTTAGTCAGGGTTTCTATTCCTGCACAAAACATGATGACAAAGATGCAAGTTGGGGGAGGAAAGGGTTTATTCAGCTTACACTTTCACATTGCTGTTCATCACCAAAGGAAGTCAGGACTGGAACTCACACAGGTCAGAGGCCATGGAGGGATGTTCCTTATTGACTTGCTTCCCCTGACTTGCTCAACTTGCTTTCTCATAGAACCCAAGACTACCAGCCCAGGGATGGTACCACCTACAAGGGGCCCTTCCCCACTTGATCACTAATTGAGAAAATGTCTTACAGCTGGATCTCACAGAGACATTTCTCTAAAGGAAGCTCCCTTCTCTGTGATAACTCCAGCTGTGTCAAGTTGACACACAAAACCAGTCAGTACAGTACACATGCACACTCCTCTCCTCTCCTCTCCTCTCCTCTC
>NC_034613.1:43443670-43466571 GCF_900095145.1 Mus pahari | reverse complement strand
CTCTCTCTCTCTCTCTCTCTCTCTCTCTCACACACACACACACACATCACTCTCACAAATAAATACACACAATACACATATACAGTCATAATAATAATACATTTCATTTAGATGAATTTATTTATTTATGTATATGAGTGTTTTGCCCGCATGTATGTGTGTTTACCACATACATATCTATGGATGGCTGTGAGCCATGATGTAGATGCTAGGAACAAATTCTGGACCCTCTATAAGGACAACAAATATTCTTAACTACTAAGCCATCTCTTCAGCCCCATGAATTAAATATTTAAATTAAACAAAAAATCTTCAGTTACAGGAGATGGGAATAGGAGTCCATGCATCCATCCATATCAAAAGAAAATGAGAATTGGTAAAGGGAAATGGCTTATTGCCAGAGCTTGGCCAGAACTGGGGATAGAAAAGCTTTGTTTCTGTCCACCTTTCCGGCAGTACTGACAATGTACAGAGATGAAAACAGCCAGGTAATGCACATACGTAGATATGGCTGTGAGACAAGTCATCAGCACTGTGGGACACGGCTTATAAAAAAAGGTGTCAGTAGGAAGGGGGACTCTCCATTGCCAGCAAGAGACTCCAGGAAAAAGTTCCTATTAGAAGCATTTCAAGTGTTGCTTATAGTACTACACCAGACTGTGCACATGCAGAACTTTATCGTTGCATAGTGCTTTTTGCTTATTGCACAGTTCTTCCATTAGTTCATTTGTTTTAGATAGGATCTGGCTGGGTTATACTCAAACTTGAAATCTTCCTGCATCAGCCTCCTGAGTGCTGGGATTATAGGTATGTACCACCACATCTGGCTATATTTAAGTTTGGTTCATCCTGGGCTAGAGAGTGGGTCTTCTAGAAGGAATATCAGAGCAGTCTCAGAGACCTGCTAAGGACTGTGGCAGAGATAGCCCTTTCACGGTAAGGTTGATACTACCAGTTGCATAAAGCTGACAAGCCTCAGGACTAGGGATTTCCAGGACTATTTTATCTCAGAGGCAGATGGATTTATGAAGGCAGACTGCAATGTATCTAGAAAACAAACTATGAACTAGTGAGATGGACTAGAGGAAACTAGTGCAGATTTCTTTGAGAACCTTAACAGGATTGCTTCTATATTTTTCAGTAGGCATAGGAAGCCCCTTGCCTTTGTGCTTCCCCTCCGATCTTCAGTTTAATACAAGCTGTCAGGTTATTAGTGCTCACCGTTTGTTTTCATGCTGGTGGGGATGACTCCGGAAGCATCCCTGAGCTGTACCCTAGCTTCTCGGTACCAATTGAGATGCCTATATTGTCTCAAACATTTATGACCAATGGAACACTCACCTCAATCTCTAAAAACAAAAAGGGTGACTCGTTCCTTGGTTGGTATGTTATTACAGTTATCTGACTTGTGGGTGGGGTGCTCTTAAAGAAAAGGTTTCTTGTGTTCTTGTTATGCAGCTCAAGATAGCCTAAAACTTGAGATCTTTTAGTCTTTGGTTCCTTCATACTGGGATTATTGACATGTGCAACCATGGACTTTTTTAAAAAGAAATATTTATTTTATGTATATGAGTACATTGTAGCTATCTTCAGAGACACCAGAAGATTGCATGAGATCCCATTACAGATGGTTGTGAGCCACCATGTGGTTGCTGGGATTTGAACTCAGGAAGAGCAGTCAGTGCTCTTAACCACTGAGTCATCTCTGCAGCCCCGTTGTTTGTTTATTTCTGTGTGTACATGTATGTATCTGTACATGTGTGCCATGGTCTGCTTATGGAAGTCAGGACAGTTTGCAGAAGTTGGTTCTTTCCTTTCCCCTGGGTCCCAAAGTCAAGTTGTGAGGCTTGGCATCAGGCAGCTTTACTCTCAGAACCAGGTTTCTGATCTCCAAAGTACGTTGTAAAAAATTTTCACTGTAGTTTAGGCTGGTTTGGACCTGAGCATCTGGCTAAGGTTGGCCTCAACCTTGTGGTAATACTCCTGCCTTAGGCTTCCCAAGTGCTGGGTTTACAACGTGAGCCACTGTGGCCACAATTCATCATGGAGGGATGTCAGAGCAGAACTCAAGGTAGGAACCTGATCACTGGCTTGCTCTCTTTTGGTTGTTGCTTATTTTGTTTTGGGATTTGTTTGTTTTAGAAAACACTATCTTTTTGGAAACTTTTTAACTTTTTAAATGTGCATGGGTGTTTTGCCTGCCAGCATGTCTGTGTACCACATGTATGTAATATCGATCAAGGCCAGAAGAGGATATTGAACCCTTGCAACTGAAGTTACAGGTGGCTATGAGCTACCATGTAGTGGAATTAGAACCCAAGTCCTCTGGAAGTACAGCCAGTACTCTTAACTACCCAGCCATCTCTTCAGCCCCAATGCTATCTTTCTTTACTTTCCTTTTTTCTTTTTCTTTCTATTCTTTTCTTCTCTTCTCTTTTCTTTCTTTCTTTTTTTGGAGACAGGTTTTAACTATGTATCTCTGCTGTCCTGCATCTCACTATATGTAGACCAGGCTGGTGTCAAACTCACAGACATCTGCCTGTCCCTGCCTTTGACTGCTGGGATTAAAGGCATATGCCACCAAGTCTAGCCAATGCTAGCTTTCCTTTATAACCCATGTTCCACCTGCCCAAGAATGGTGCTGCCCAAAGTAGGCTGGTCCCTCCCACTTGAATTAGTAATTCCTCACAAACATGGCCACAGACCAAGTAGATTGAGTCAGTTCTTCATTTGACATTCCCTACTCTCAAGTGACTCTAGGTGGTGTCAAGTTGACATTAAACACGAAACAGGATATCCAACATACCCATCTAAGTGTGTGTGTGTGTGTGTGTGTGTGTGTGTGTGTGTGTGTGTGTGTGTGTGGTTTTAAGACAGGGTTTCTCAGGCTGGAGAGATGGCTCAGCGGTTAAGAGCACTGACTGCTCTTCTAGAGGTCCTGAGTTCAAATCCCAGCAACCACATGGTGGCTCACAGCCATCTGTAATGAGATCTGACGCCCTCTTCTGGCGGATCTGAAGACAGCTACAGTGTACTTACATATAATAAATAAACAAATCTTTTAAAAAAAAAAAAAAAAGACAGGGTTTCTCTGTATAGCCTTGGCTGTTCTGGAACTCACTGGTAAAACAGGCTGGCTTCAAACTCACAGAGATCCACTTGCCAGGAGAGATTCGAGTGCTAGGATTAAAGGTGTGCATTGCCACTACCAACCTACCAACCTAAATTGTGTTTTGAAAGAGGATCTTACACTTTAGCCCATGCTGTCCTGGAACTCACAATGGAGCCCAAGCCTGCCTAGCAGTCATAGCAATCTTCCTGCCTCAGCCTCCCAAATACTGGGATTGTAGAAATAAACCACCATGCCTGGAAAAACCCATATAAGGCATCTGGGGAGATGCTTGGGATGGGACACAGGTCAGCCAGGGGTGTTTACAAAGGGAAACCCTGTCTCAAAAAAACAAGAGAAGATGGCCCTTCCCCCTTGCCACTTGTAGCATCCAGAAGAGCAGGCCCTGGGCCTTGCCTAGGCAGCACAAAGAGCTGGCCATGGTTGGGGGAGCACAGATTGGATGGTCCTGTGGTCTCTTGGACATGAGCCTGAGGGAGCTGGCTTCTAGATCATGAGAGACAGAGAGCTGGCCTTGCCCCTCACTGTTAGGAGAGCCAGCCTCACACCTCCCCTGGACAACACATTGGAGAAGTCTCTGATTTCAAAGTCATGAGTGAACCAGCCCCAAGGGTGTGAGAGGAAGGGAGCTGACCTACCCACTTGCTGGCTCCAGTCTCCGGGAAGGAGAGCAGAACCAACCCTGCCCTACTGCTGATGGTGGCATTGGGTGGCCTAGCAAGAGCAGTGCCAGACAGTTTGCTCTGGTGGTACAGATAAGAGAGAGGCAGTAGGATGCCCAGCTCAGTTATCACCCTGGCTCAGATCCAGGCATTTGAGATGGCCCAGCCCAAAATCTATAACAGTTGTGAACTCTTACGGCACTTCAAAGGGCCAGTGCTGCTGATTCAATGCTGCAGGATCTCCATGACACAGGGCAACAACAGGATAACCCAGAGGAGTCCTGGTAAGGATCCAATACTGATGGTGTCACAGAAGCCAGAGATCTCAAACCAGACCAATGACTCATTGCANTGAACATTAGCTAGTGAAGATGTGTGGACAGAGGGGTATGCTGTGGGACACAGTGTACAGCTTCCATAACAAGATGCTCTCTCTCTCTCTCTCTCTCTCTCTCTCTCTCTCTCTCTCTCTCTCTCTCTCTCTTTTGTGTGTGTGTGTCTCTGTCTCTCTCTCTCTCTCTCTCTCTCTCTCTCTCTCTCTCTCTCTCTCTCTCTCTGTGTGTGTGTGTGTGTGTGTGTGTGTGTGTGTGTGTGTGTTTTATTTTCTAAGGGGAGGTTTCAGGGGCAGAGGACAGAAACGAAGAGACAGGAAGATGAATGGGACGGGGGTGCATGATGTGAAACTTGCAAAGAATCAATAAGAGTTTTGTTTTGTTTTGTTTTTTTAAAGAAACTCCCTCCCGCAAAAAAACAAACTGCAAGACAGAACATGAAAGTAAGACGCACACACACACACACACACACACACACACACACAGATATACACACAGAGACATAGACACACACACACACGCACTCACACACAGAGAAAGAACAGAAGAGACTGTGAGAGCACAGGACACAGAGAGAGAGACAATGGAGACTGTATCACACTGCATGTATGGAGACCAGAAGACAACTACTGGGAGTAAGGTTTCTCCTTCCACTACATAGGTTTTAAGAAACAAACTCAGGTTGTCAGGCTTGGCAGCAAGCCCTTTACCTGCTGAACTATCTCCCTAACCATAGCATGTTTTCTTTTTGCAGTGCTAACGATGGATCCTAGGGCTTTTCCATGCTAGGCAAGAGTTCTACTACTGAGCTACATCCCTAGACCAAGGATATTCTCTTACATAATTACAGAACAATGATTACAATCAAGAAATTAACATTGGGGCTGGAGAGATGGCTCAGCAGTTAAGAGCACTGACTGCTCTTCCAGAGGTCCTGAGTTCAATTCCCAGCAAACACACGGTGGCTCATTAACTATCTGTAATGGGATCCTGATGCCCTCTTCTGGTGTGTCTGAAGACAGCGACAGTGTGTTCATATAAAATAAATAATTCTTTTAAGAAAGAAATTAATATTGGCATACTATGTGGTGTTCATTCCATATTTACCTTCCACCTATACTTTCTAAAATGTCCTTATAGAGAAAGGTTATTTTCTAGTTGTGGTGCAGTTCCAAGTTGAGCATTCCTTTGAATGCTGTCCCTTTGTCACCATTCATTTCAAACAGATCCTAAGCCTTTCTCAGTTTTTCAAGTCTTTTTTGAGGTGTTCAGGCCAGTGATCATATAGAACAAACTTCAATTTGTGGATTGCTGCTATTTCTTTCTGATTTGAGAAGGTCTGCTTGAGATACCAAAATAGCAACCATGAAAGCTGAAAAGTATTCAAATGTCTCATGAGACAAAGTATGAAACAGCTACATAACTGATTATTAGATAGTAAGAATGAGAGTTTATTTTATGACCTAGGAAAAGATTGCAATTTCTAAGTGGAAAAAAAGCTTAATAGGTATAAGAGAACCTTTGTATAAAAGTTGTAGCTTTAGGTGGCCTGGAACTCACTATGTGCACCATGCTGGCCTTGAACTCACAGAGCTCAAGGAGGCAGAGAACAGGAGAAACATAGTACTGCCCAGATTCTAACTGTGAACATTCAAATTCATTCCCTGGCTTTTTTTTTTTTTACCATAAAACCTTTCTTTTTTCTCTCTTTCTTTCATTTTTTAATTTTATTTTATTTAATTAATTAATTAATTAATTTTTCTTTCATTTTTTAAAAATAGACTTATTTATTTTAATTATATGAGCACACTGTAGCTGTCTTCAGATACATGAGAAGAGGGCATCAGATCCCATTACTGATGGTTGTGAGCTACCTTGTGGTTGCTGGGAATTGAACTCAGGACCCTTGGAAGAGCAGTCAGTGCTCTTAACTGCCAAGCCATCTCTCCAACCCCATAAAACCTTATTTATTTATTTATTTATTTATTTATTTAACCTTACTGTTATTGTTTCTTTCTTTTTTTTGTTTTTGTTTTTCGAGACAGGGTTTCTCTGTATAGCCCTGGCTGTCCTGGAACTCACTCTGTAGACCAGGCTGGCCTTGAACTCAGAAATCCGCCTGCCTCTGCCTCCTGAGTGCTGGGATTAAAGGCGTGTGCCACCACATGTTATTGTTTCTTTACCAGGTTATTGTCTGGGTACTTCATTTATGGGCTGAAGGAAGAACAGAAGGTGTTTCGTTGCTAAGGTGTATACCACAGGTGGTTCTGTTTTGATTGACAAGCGTATTAGATTATGTAAGCTTTTGCTTTCAGTACATGTCTGTTCCCATGATGCACACCCAATTACGTATAGGTACAAGCTGATAAAAAAGAGTTTTTCCCTAAAGTTCACTCTAGGACCATTTACCTTACTATGCCTGTACCCCCAAAACAGTTCAGATAACTTCCCTTCCTGCCTGTCAATCTCACATAAGCCTGGGAATGGAAACTTGAACACTTGAATGGAAACTGACCAGAAAAGGAGTATTTTTGAAGTTAGAGGAAGAGAAACATATTCCACTGTTGGAATATGGTGTACCTGCAGCTTGATGAAGGTGGGCATCTTAGGTTGCCAGGCACATTGTTAAAGGAAGGGTGCAGGTTTAGGCCAAGGCAACTGCAGGCCCAGGTTGGTAAGCTGTCTCTATGCTTGCCTACCTCACAAGAGCTTCAATTTTGGGTTTTTCTTGCTTTTGAGTCAGGATTTCACACAATAGCCCAAAATGGCCTGGACGTGCTATGTATTCCAGGGTGGCTTCAAACTCAGGACAATCCTCCTTCCTCAGCCTCCTAAGTGTTGGGATTATGGGCAGGGACCACCTGACCTGGCTCCAAGCTTTGAGCTGTCTTTACATGCAGCATTTTCCCTAAGCAAACCAGAAACCCCCATTTGTCCTGCCACACCTTGTTTTAGCTTGCATTACTCTCATCTTGCTCCTGCCCCTTTATGGTGTCAGTGTATAGTTTGTCCACCCTTATATCTGGGTAGGTTTGCCTTTACTTTGTCAATAAACTACCAGCTTTGGGGTAGATTCCTATCCAATATCTACCAGCAGTAAGAGGCTAGGCCAAGAGTCTGTGTAGAGCCACAGACTTTTCCATTTTGGTCCCATCATCTAACATATGAACCCTATTTTTGGGTCTTTAGCAAAAGTAGATTAGCTGAGGACCCAGTGACAGCACTTAAACCATTTGGGAATAAAAAATAGAGCCAAGAAGTAAGGGAACAATTAGAAAGGGCCACTGGTCTTTGCAACAAGCACTGCAAACTTTGCCAGAGTGGCTGAGAGTACAAAGAAGAAATGGTGAGGCGTGAGGGAGTGTTAGAGAAATCTACATAAGTAGAGGTGAAGAGGTTACAATTAGACATGTGGGACACAGAAGTAGAGGGAAATTGAGGAAGGAGAAGTGAGGCTAGCATAGTCACAAATAACCTTCTAATCCAGTTGAAGGACGAAGGCCAACCACTGCCCTCAAAAGAAAATGAAAGGATTAAATTCTGAAGTACACGAACAGAGGAAGAAACTCTGCAAATGGCTTTAAACAAAACCAACTCTGCAAGTTGTCCTTTGACCTTTGTACACGTGCCATGGCACGTGGATGCCCATACATTCACACACACGTAGTAAATACATAGTATAGATATAGACAGATGGCACATGCATGCCCACACATGAACATACATGTACTTCAATGGATGGATGGATTAGAAGGTCTTTGCTTGCTTTTGGGTCAGGGTTTTTACACTGTAGCTCAGAATGGCCTGGAATGTTCTATGTAATCCAGGCTGGCCTCAAACTCATGGCAACCCTCCTTCTTCAGTCTCCTAAGTGTTGGGATTATGGGCAGGATAAAAGTAGATAGATAGATAGATAGATAGACAGACAGACAGACAGACACACAGATAAAGACAAATGGCACATGAATGCCCACATATGCACATACATGTAATTAGCTGGAAGGAGGGAAGGAAGGAAAGGAGGGAGGGAGGGAGGGAGGGAGGAAGGAAGGAAGGAAGGAAAGATGGATGGATGGATTTTAAAAAAGAGAAGATTGATCTAAAACACAGAGGGACCTATTTTTTGAGAAATTTAGGAGTAGGTGGAGGTGGAGATGGAAGCCAATAGCTAGCAGACAGCCATAACTTAGGCCAGGAACATTTAGGCTGGAATTCATGCTTGAGTAGACATCACCTGGGCTGGAAATGTCCATGAGAGGAGCTGAGAGCTTGGAGCTTCAGTAATGGATATCGATGTGGGATATATAGGTGACAGTGAGAATATGATATGGCAGAGACTAGAACACCAAGGTTATAGTTTGAGCCAGTGTCTCCCAGGGGCACACATAAAAAGCTAGGTGTGGTTGGGATGTGCTTGGACCATCAGCTCCAGGGAAGCAAGACAGGAGACTCTCTTAGGCTTGCTGGCCAGGCAGTCTGGTTAGGGTTGTTTGCCTGCTAGTGCTATTAGGAGGCTGTGGAACTTTTGGGAGGTGAGGCCTAGCAGAATTTTAGTTTACTGGAGAGTGTCAGTGTATGAGAGTGTGGGGGGCTAGTCTCATCCAGAGAGGCCCAAAGGAATGTGCCACTTATCTTACCCTGGGACTTCCAAACCCGAGAGCACAAATAACTCCTTTTTCTTTGTGTGTGTTGTGGGGAGGAGGTACATGCATTCATACATGTTCCTGGGTGTGCGTAGGTGGAGGCCAAGGTCAATGATAGGTGTCTTCCTCTATCATTCTCCAGCTTGTTTCCTGGAGCTCACTGGAGCTTACTGATTCAACCAGATTGCCTGGCCAGCACGCCCTAGAGATTCTCCTGTCATGCTTTACTAGAGCATGATATAAGTGCATGCTAACTATACCTAGCTTTTCATGTGGGTGCTGGAGAGAAAACAAAAACAAAAACAGGTCCTAATGTTTACACAAGTAGCGCTTTACCAACTGAGCTTTTTCATACTTTTTCTTTCATGTATATGTGTGTGTGTGTGTGTGTGTGTGTGTGTGTGTGTGGTGGAGGTATTTGCATGTACACTTACCCATGCATATGTGCATGATGTCTAGAGATCCTCTATTGCTTTTCACCTTATTTGAGACAAGGTTGCTGACTGAGCCTGCAGCCTACCTAGCCTTTCAGCTACACTGGCTAGGCAGCAAACCCCAGGGATGCTCTGTCTCCATCTCCCAGCATCAGGATTTTATACATGCACTGCTACACCAGCTGTCTACATGGATGCTGGACACTGGAACTTAAGTCACTATTTTTATACATCAGGCATGTGACCCACATATCTCCACAGACTCCTTCCTGTACCTTTATCTTTTTTAGATAAAGGGTTATATAGCCTAGTGTCATGGTTTGTATAAGCTTGGGCCAGGGAGTGGCACTATTAGCCTTGTTGAATTAGGTGTGTCACTGTGGGCATGGGCTTTAATACTCTAGTCCTAGCTGTCTGGAAATCAGTCTTCTCTTAGAGGCCCACAGATGAAGATGTAGAGCTCTCAGCTTCTCCTGTACCTTGCCAGCTTGGACGCTGCCATGCTCCCACCCTGATGATAATGGACTGAACCTCTGACCCTGTAAGCCAGCCCCAATTAAATGTTGTCCTTATAAGAGTTGCCTTGGTCAGGATGTCTGTTCACAGCAGTAAAACCCTAACTAAGACACCTAGGTTGGGCCTCCAACTCATTAAGTAGCTGAGAATGACCTTGAAGTCCTTGAACTCCTGCATGCAGCACTGGGAATGAAAGGAGACTTCCCTCATACTAGACAAGCTCTCTACCAACTGAGCTACATCACTAGCTTAAACCGCTACCTGTTTTGGTCAGCATTTTATCCTTACATCCCCAGCATTCTGGCTTGCTCCCTTAAGTCATTGGGGTGCATAGGATAGGTTGAAATGCTTAAGAACAGTTCTTTTAAGACATGCCTAGAAAAAAATGGAGTTGAAAATCATGTTAAACTGGAGGAGGGTGGTGGTGCAGGTCTTTAATCCCAGCACTTACAAGGCAGAAGCAGGTGGATGTCTGAGTTCAAGGCTAGTTTGTTCTACAGAACGAGTTCCAGGACAGCAGGGGTGACATAGAGAAACCCTCCTAATAAACAAAGTCAGTATGTAAATGAAACCTGCTGTAGGACTCCGTGTCTTTAATCCCATCTCAGGGAGGCAGAGGAAAGCAGAGCTCTGCATTTGAGGCCAGCCTGATCTTGGTGCTCTTTAGTTTTATACCCCCTCATGAGAAGCCCTAGCCACTCCTGTTTTAAACTATTTTCAGAAAGTTCAATTGAATCATTAATCCTTTTAAACCGTGTTATCCCAGAAAAACATCACCTGAGTCATGTACTACAGGTAAATTACCCAGAGAGGAGTGGGACGCTTCCACAAAATGGTCACATCAAGCTAAATACAAAGAGAACACAATGACATCAAACAGGAATAGCCCTAACAACAACCAAGGGCCCTCTGGGCACAAACCAGACTTTGCTTCTTCAAGGTACACATCTCACAGGCTGGCTATCCTGATGTAAGCAGCAGCAAACAAGGCCGGGCGCGCACACACACGCGCGCGCACACACACATGCACACACACACACACACTGCAACTCTCTGATCAGTAACTTTCTAAACCATGTATCATCTGTGCTTGTTCTCTAACTAAAAACGCATGAAACAAGATTCCAAAGAATCATTGCGGGCTGGGGAGATGGCTCAGTGGGTAAGAGCACCTGACTGTTCTTCCGAAGGTCCGGAGTTCAAATTCCAGCAACCACATGGTGGCTCACAACCATCTGTAACAAGATCTGACTCCCTCTTCTGGAGTGTCTGAAGACAGCTACAGTGTACTTACAGATAATAAATAAATAAATCTTTAAAAAGAAGAATCATTGCTGGGGCAGGAATGCTGGAGAGATGGCTCACTGGTGAAGAGCACTGGATGCTCTTCCAGAGGTCCTGAGTTCAATTCCCAGTAACCACATGGTGGCTCACAACCATCTGTAATGAGATCCGATGCTCACTTCTGGCCTACAGCATACATGTGGGAAAAATACTGTATTCATAATAAATAAACCTTTTTTTTTTTTGAGACAGGGTTTCTCTGTATAGCCCTGGCTGTCCTGGAAATAATAAATAAATCTCATTTTAAAGATTTATTTATTTTATGTATTAGAATACACTGTAGCTGTCTTCAGACACACCCCAAAAGGACACCAAATCCCATTACAAATGATTGTGAGCCACCATGTAGTTGCTGGGAATTGAACTCAGGACATTCCAGAAGAGCAGTCAGTACTCTTAACCACTGAGCCATCTCTCCAGTCCCCATAAAGAAATCTTAAAACAAGCAAACAAAAAGAATCATTGCTTCCAGTGCTACCAAATCAATATCAAATATAGAACACACACCTAGTGGGGACTTAAGGATCCGGAAGATTTGAAAATATGCCTTTGCATTCAACTCTTTAGTCTACTCCTGAAAGGTAAATGAATGACTGCAGTTCCTATGACTACTAAAGTTCTAAGTTACAAAGAAGGACTCTCATGAAGTCATTTTATTTTGTTGCTCCTACCTAATTATTTAACAAACTGACAATGATCAAATAAATACAAACATGATCAAAGGCTGGGTTACTAGGAAAACATCAAAATTATTTTTGTAATGTTTAACATTGGAAAAATTAAAATGTTTTACTAAATACTAATTAGCATAAAATGTAATTTGGGGAATTAGAAAATAATTTCATGTGTTGATTCAGCCTTGACTGTGTTCATTTAGATTCTTTCATGTGACTAGCCAGCATAATAGGTCCCTGTTTGTTTGGGTTTTTTTAATTAATAACTTCTTTTCAGACAAGTAGATTGCTAAATTCAAACTGCTTGAAATTGCCTCATGAAAAAAATCATTTTTAGCAAATGAAACAAAAGCTCATTTACTAGCTAGTCTTAGTATTTATGTAAAGTCAAAACAAACAGCTGAAAAGTTAAAAGTTCAAATGATGCTTTCCTTTTTCTCAAGAGCCACCAGCTGTTAGACAGTTATAACTTGGGCTAAGAGCCATGACACAGCATAAGGCCATGCAAGTTCTTCAGTAATATGTTGCCCTTGCCAAACATGGCACTGAAGCAGTATAACCCTGGATGTGGAGAAGCCAGCCTATCTGGAAACACTAGACCATGGTGCAAACCCTGATAGTCTTCAGAAAGCAAGAGAAAGGAAAATGCCCATCCTCCATGGTTAGGAAAACCTATGAAATGAAAACACTGTGTTTTGGGATTAAGGGGAGTGGGGACAAGGTCTCATGGTAGCACAGGCTGTTCTTGAACAAACTAGGTACCTGAGGATGACCTTGAACTCCTGGTTCTCCATGATTCAGCTTCCCAAATGCTGGAATTTCTGGGGTAAGTCACCCAGTCAAAATAAAGTCTTTTCATTCTTATGCAAATGGAACACAGTGAGTGGCTGGTTTCTGTGGGGCAATGGGATAAGTACAGAAGGCCTGGTCTCCAGTTGAGCTGAGATTGTGAACTCCAGTGAAACCTGGTGGTGGTAATTCCCACCTACATGGGACTGAAGGCATTCCTTCATGTCTCGAGGACCCCTGACTCCTGTTGAAGTTACCGCCCCCACAGCCCCCACAGGAGTAGCATGTGGCTTTCAGTCACATAGACAATGTCCCAAGCTTCTGGCCTTCAGGCTAGACTACTCCCACTTACCTAGCAACAGCAAGATAACAAGCCCACTATTAGAGGGGCTGCTTGGCCCCTCCTCGCTCTCTCACTCTTGCTCTCTCTCTCTCTTAAAACTCTCTAAGCTTTTACATCTCTCTCTTTAACCTTTCTTACTCTCTAGCCCTTCTTTTCTCTCCCCTTTTCCCCCTTCTCTCCTCTTGACAATGGCCAGTCTCTCCTCTCTCTTTCTTTTTCTTTTTCTTTTTCTTTTCTGAGACAGGGTTTCTCTGTGTAGCCCTGGCTATCCTGGAACTCACTTTTTTCATTTTATGTAATTGGTGTTATGGTGTCAGATATCCCAAAGCTGGACAGCTACAGATAGTTGTAAGCTGCCATGTGGGTGCTGGGAATTGAACCCAGGTCCTCTGGAAGAGCAGCTAATGCTCTTAACCACCGAGTTACCCCTCCAGCCCCTTTAGTACATTTTTGAAGACAGGGTCTTACATTCTACTCTTGGCTGGCTAGAACTCATTAGGTAGCCCAGGCTAGCCTCAAGCTGATGACAATCCTCCAGTCTTATGTCTTAGGCTTACATGTGCTAGGATGGGATTATAGGCATGAGCCATCTTGGCTGCCAGTACCCTTCTAAAGTGGAAAATCAGACAAAATTAACTTACACTGGGATGAAATATTTGGGTGGCAATTCTTTTTTCTTTTTCTTTTTTTTTGTTTTTGTTTTTGTTTTTCAAGACAGGGTTTCTCTGTATAGCTCTGGCTGTCCTGGAACTCACTTTGTAGACCAGGCTGGCCTCGAACTCAGAAATCCACCTGCCTCTGCCTCCCGAATGCTGGGATTAAAGGCGTGCGCCACTATGAGGGCCTGAGTGGCAATTCTTATTACAACTTGAAACAAACATAAACCCTAACCCATACCCAGAGGTTGGAGGGAGGGAGGGAGGGAGGGAGGGAGGGAGGGGAAGAGAGAGAGAGAGAGAGAGAGAGAGAGAGAGAGAGAGAGAGAGAGAGAGAGAATCTTATATATATGTACAAGGAAACTGATGCAATACTTTGGAGGGACTAGGTCGTGGGGAAAAGGGAGACTTCACATATACCTTTCTACATTTTAAACATATGAATAGACTGCATACTAGGTACATACTAGGTGTGTGTGGTGTAGGGGCAATCTTATGTAGCTCAAGTTGTTCTCAAGCTTATGATGTAGCTGAAGATGTCCCTGAAAGCCTAATTCTACTTCTGCCTCCTCCAGGCTCATAGGCAAATGGTAGGGACTGCACTCATGAAGCGCCATTCCCAGCTTCAGTTTTGTAAAAATGTTGAAGTAAAACTCATTCCACATACAATTCTTTCTCTTAATTCAGTCACAACCAGTGGCTCAGGGATCATTTCAGAAGAGGGTATTGAAAGATTCTAAGAGTCAGAGGATCAGCCGGGCAGTGGTGGCGCACGCCTTTAATCCCAGCATTTGGAAGGCAGAGGCAGGTAGATTTCTGAGTTCAAGGCCAACCTGGTCTACAAAGTGAGTTCTAGGACAGCCAGGGCTACACAGAGAAACCCTGTCTCAAAAAAAAAGAAGAAGAAGAAGAAGAAGAGTCAGAGGATCAGAGTCTGATGTGGGACTCTGTCTTCTAGGATTGTCAAGCTATACCCATTAAGTCTCAGCAATATGACTGCCCTGACATGAGTTGAATAAGGTTAATAATAGACATGCTAACATGCAAGGGGGAAAGTCCACAAACCCTCAACCCTACACCTATTAATATCTTCAATGCCCCATCTCTGTAGTTACTGACAACCAATAATCCGCCTTTTTTATTTTTTTTAACTTTGAACTCTCTGGGAATTTCATATAAATTGAGTCATAACATTTGTGACTTACTGTGTCTGTCTTCTACTAATATATTTTCAAGGTTCATCACCACTGCGGTCTACACTGAGAATGTGCTTTGTGTAGCGTTATAGGTTACTTTTTGCTTTCTTTTAAATTCTGTGTGTATGGATGTGTGCATGTTTGTCGATGACTGCAGGCTAGATGAGGCCACCAGATCCCCTGGAATTGGACTCACAGGCAATTGTGAGCCACAGGATGTGGGTTCTGGGCACTGATCCCAGTCTGTTTGTAAACCATTTCTCTAGACCCTAGATTACTTTTTTAAAAGTATGTGTCTGTGTGTGGAGATGTCCATTTGTGGGTACAAATGCCTGAGGAGTCCAGAAGAGGGGTGAGATTCCCTGAAACTAGATTTACATGTGGTCGTGAGATGCCCAACACGGCTGCTGGAAACTGAACTTGGGTCCTTTGCAAGGGTAGCAAGCATTAACTCCGGAGCCAGCTCTCCAACACATTACTTGTATAAATAATTTCTATTCTGAATGATATGCATGTGTACATCTACATGTGGGCCTGTGTGCATGAGTGCAGGTACCCAACGAGGGTCCTCTAGAATTAGATTTCATGGAAGTTTTTGAGTTGCTCAATGCAGGAACTCAACTGCTGATCTATCTCTCCAAGCCCCTAAATTACTTTTATAAATTAAAAAAAAAATCCGTAAGTTCTGATTTCTAAAATGTGCAGAAACACCTCACCCTTATGTACAAATGATTTTATAGAAATACCAACAGAACATCTTGAAACCCAGCATCCATGTTACACTATTTATTTTTGCCTCAGCAACACTTTAATATCTAGTAAGAGATCTCATTTCCAAGATTATCAACCCCCTACTCAAAACTGTTCTTCGTAGTTTCTTTTTTCTAACAGGTTCCCAAATTAGGACTTGTTTTCACATCACGTTATTTAAGGATTATCATCCATACGGTTCACCTAGTTAGGGCCTTGTCCATCTGGCTTTTATTTTCCTAATCTCCCTGCCAGTACCATAAAAAGAAGCACAGCTATAGACAAAGCCATAATTTTGCAAGTCTGCGATCTGTTCTTTTCTGAGATAAGAGTTTTATGTAGCCAGGCTGGTCTTGAGCTTTTTAAGTAGATGAAGGTGGTCTTAAACTCTGGGTCCCCTAAATGCTAAGATTACAGGTGTGCACCACTGTTTATTTTTGAGACTAAGTCTCACCAGGTAGCCCCAAATTGGCTCTGAGTGTGTGATCCTCCTGCTTCTGGCTGGGATAACAGTTAGGAGCCACTTTGCTCCCACCTCCCTCCCCCTCCCTCTACAGGAGATTACATCTCAATATGTATGTACCTTTGTTGACTAGGCTGGCCCTCAACTCACAGAGGTCTACCTGTATCTGCCTCCCAAGTGCTAGCATTAAAGGTTTGTACTACCATGCCTGGCTCTTTGCTCTATTTGGGGCTCAGTGCTTTTGCAGAGGCCGCAAGTTTGGTCCCTGGTACATGCTGTACATGTTCCTGTCATATGTCCTCCAGTTCTGGCAACCTCTTCTGGATTCCTTGGGAACTGCATGTGATACCAGTACTTGGAGAGATGGAGGCAGAAGAATCAGTAGATCAGTCACTCTTGATTATATATAGCTTATGCTGTATGACACCTTATCTCAATAAATAGATAGATGACCCTGTCATTAAATTTTGCTAGGAAATAGGGTTTGGGTATGACTTTCAGAAATTGCTAGGGAGTGTAGACTGAAACAAAAAGCAAGTTGTCAATGGGTGTAACGAGGTAAAGAAAACCATATAACTCATTTTTATGTTTTTATTATAGTCTTTTAGTTGATACTTAATCATGAATTTTAAATTCTCTCTGTCTCTCTCTGTCTCTGTCTCTCTGTCTCTGTCTCTGTCTCTGTCTCTCTCTCTCTCTCTCTCTCTCTCACACACACACACACACACACACACACACACACAATGTGCCACGTAGTTAGGATGTATAGGAAAGCATACTGTGTGTCCCAGCCATCTTTCCATATGAATGAAGGTTTAGAAACTATGTCTGGGAAAAGTGAAGTCCAAGAATCAAAACTTCGATTTCTAACCTGGGTAGGATCAAGCACAACTGATGTGCAAAGTTCAGCAGCAAGCAGTCTGTGGAAAAGGGAGTTACCTATGTCTATGATGTGGAATAGTGGAATAGCTGAAAGACCTGTCAAATAATCTGTACTTGTCATTTTGGTGTGTTCATTTTCAGTTACATACTGATTTGGAGGCAGTGGATTTGATTTAAGCCATGGGGATCTGCATCACGTATTAGAAGGACCAAAATAAAGTCCAAATCTATTGTCTTTCAAAGGCTGCTATTTCTTTCCATGATGACATATTTATATTGTGAAACAATGGGCTGATCATATTCATTTTTGTTTAACCACATCCCTCCAGTCCATCCGCATTTTGAGTTATGTGCTTTATCTATCATACCAGGGGACTGAAGTCAAGGCTAAGAGTATGCTGGAACTACTCTCTAGTCCCCTCTCTCATATCTGTTTGCTGTCGAGCTATTATTAAACATCCTAGGCATTTGTATTTCACCTTGAAGTAAAGGAAGAGTGAAAGAAACATGGCACTATTGCTGGTACAAATAACCCCTGATAACTCCTTTTACAAAGCAGACACAGACCTGAAATTCAGAACTCATTTATTGAATGAATAGTATATGCAAGAATACCATTAAAAGGAAACTAATACTACAAACTACAATTTTGAAAATAAAGCCAATATAACAGGAACAAAATATACATAACATTGAGGAATGTTTGATTTTTGACCCATGATGCATTCCTTATCTTTACAGTTAACTTAAATGTCTGCTAAAACAAAACTGTGCCTTGGTCTAACTTCAGTGCTTTTTCAAAAAGCAACAACATTCTACAACACTTTTGCTTTGAGATATTTGAGATTCACACATTTGTTCAAGTACATAGATTCGATTCAATAGCAGATCTGTAGATCATGTTACTCTGTTAGTATCTTGAGTCGTGTGTACTAAGTACCACCTCATGTTTGAAAACTGCTGATCCTTGCCATGAAATTCATTTCAGGTGTGGGTTTTAAAACAATGAGATGAAAGCAAAACTTCCCCCTCCCCCCAGGAACAAAGTATAGAAACTCAAGTCTACCCTTCTACTCTAAAGAACATTTCTTACTAACATTTCTGGTAAGGCAATAAATGCTCCAGAATAATCTTCAATATACGCTTGCAAAGATTACACGGTTTAATATTAATAATGACAAAAGGGAACAAAAGAAATAAAGAAAAAACAAGAAAAAAGACGCATCAAAATTTCAGGCTAAAAATACGCAGTAGACAGCGATGGCAGTATTTTTGGAAATGATGTAAATGCCATATATTTGCCAAATAATGTCATGCTTATTAAAACTACAGTTAAGGACTTAAGAGTTGTACAGTAAATACACTGCTGAGGTCTATTGATCTAATACTCCTACCACAATGTGACTCCTAGCCAGATGGTGAAGATGCTACTTGGGAACGTAAGTACTGTACAATTTTTACATTGTAAGGCACTTTTACTCAGCATAGAATGAAAACAGGAACAAAGAATCAAACTATTGGAAGTTTACAGCCAAACGTGAGTGTTTAATGTGACTTCAGTTTACATTTCAACTTTAAATGAAGGTTATTTAGCCAATCACACCACAGTGAGAAAAACAGGTAGTTAGCCACTTATCTAACCAACCAAAAGGTAAAGTGCTTTTCTGGTTGCTAGTGGCAGAGAAAGGGCTGAAGAAACCCATACAAAAATCATACATGTACTACATATCAAATCCATCAACTGACAGCTATAGTATTTGAAGTCCTTTATATAATTATTGACTGGCCATAATTACCCCTGGCACCTTCCATTTTTCTTTTAAAAAATCATTACAGTAGTTGTCCAAAAATGAAGGAGCTCTATTTCTCCATGGGTAAGTTCTATGGCACACAATGTAAAAATTACCTAGACACAGTGATTTAAAGATTTAAAAAATAATGGTTTTCAAGCTGTTATAAGGAAATAAAGTACAGATCCTTTGGGAAAAGTCACATCACTTGGTAAACAAACTGAGATCTGTCCTTGCACTTCAAGTCATGATGAACCTTGAAAATTAATCACATACACATCATGGCATATTAAGAGCGAAAGGAGAAGATGCACAAGGCAATCCACTACTAAAGCTAGTTTCCTTCTAAAATAACAATAAAAGATGGTTAAAATAAAGCAAGCATTGAGTCCCTTGACTTAAATAAATGTGTAAACACACACCTTAACAAACATGATCTTAAGGGACAAGCAGTTTAAAAATTCAGTCAATAAGCACAGTGTAATTTTCCACCTGTTACATTTAAAAATGCTGTTCTACCAGCTACAGAATAGATCAATGTACAGTCAAGTTAGTATGTTATTTATTTGCAAATCTGATTCATTATGGTAGGTTAACTAATGATGTGGGTGGGACTCAGAACCCTTACCTTTCATACTGAGGTGCTATGGTAATATTAGGCAGACCGCAACTAACTTTTTTGGTTTTGCCATAAAGAAATATGTAAATGTGCTTCAGCAGGTAAGTGAAGTGTGTCACAAGCGAGAAACGCCAGTGGAAAGAAAGCCTTTCTAAAAATCTGGTGATTGAGAAAATACTTCCGAGCCCTCGAAGAAAAACAGGGCACAAAAGCTTATTCAATCTGTAAGCAAACTGATGACTGAAAGCATTAAATAATGTTTCTAAGATAGTGGTCACAGAGTCAAAAAGAAATACTGTTTTGCACAAAGATGGTTCCTTTTTTTAAAAAAATGTTAGCACATAAGACCTCTTTATATACGCTGGGCCAATATGTGAAGTGTTCCACACAACAGGGCACTTGAGAGAAACTGGTTTCAGACATGATGTCCAAAGTCCTTTAGCGCATTGCTGACCTCTTGAATTTCAAAGAGTAAAGTTTAATCTGATGTTGCCAAACATTATTTTGATCTTGATACAATTCCATTATTTTGCCAGAAGCTCTCTGTACAACACAGAAAGGTGTACTGTCCAGAGTTTTAGCAGACGCACTGGAGCTCAGAGCTTATCATCACCAGTCACCCAGAGTCCATAAGGAAGGCTTCAGCACGCTTCACAAAAGAAATGGTTAGAGCATGTTCTGTCAAAGCCAAGACAAAAAGAAGATTCTCTTCATCTGTAGTTTCCATTGCTTGAGTATGAAAACAAGAAAAAGTCCCCAAATTACCAGGTGTTGCTACCAGAGACATGGTTGCAAGGTGGAACACAACTTGCTTCTGGTTTCCTTTGAGCATGGATCTACTACACAAACTTATATACTCTAAACAGTAGAACTTCGTTCAGTCCAGAAATACAGTTTACTTCATTCAATGTCTGTTTTAACTGCTGACAGTATACACAGGGCTAATAGTGTTTCGACTGCTTCCCAGGAACTGCAAACTACAGCTACATAATATCAATATGTCAAATCCAACTAACAAGGTGTTTTTAGGCAGTTCAATGAAGGATCTAAGAGTAGGGCAGTAAAAAGTTACAAACCCTTTATTTTAGAAAAAAGTGGAAAAGAAGCACAGGAGTTGGTTTTTTTTCTCAGTTTTCTAACTCTCTCTGTCCCATGAACCTGTTTAAAAGATGATAAAAATGTAAAATATGATGCTTAAGGTGATATAATTGACATAGAACATTATAAAGGAACAAGGGTATCTTACTAATGCCATATTCTAACTGTGGTTACTGATGAAGTAGATAGCTTGTTTATGGCTCTAAAACTGACCAGCTAAAGAAAAGCAAATACAACTCTACAGGGCTACACAATCCTAAGCATCCTGGCCCCACATTCTTAACTCTGTACAATAGGCTTAATAGTTTCGCCACATCTCATCATTCTGTTTTAGTGTGCATGGTGTTCTGACAAGAGAGCTTTAAATCAATGTCCATACCTAGTTTCCATTAAGCTGCTGCTGGGTTAGCTGCTGATCAATCGCTACTCTTCCACGGCTTTTACTCTCTCGCTCCTCATCTTCTTCATCTCGCTCATCATTTCCACTATGATTTTTACAATAGAGTCTACAATGATGAAAGACAAACATCTCAAAATCCTTCTTCTAAAGTTGATAAGAATATAATTATATTACTACTAGCAGAGGAGGTTGGATCCCTTATAAAATATGGGTTTGCTCCTTCATACTTAGTACTATGAGATATGTCATCAGATAATGGCACCTGACAATAGGCCCACATGCTTATTGTCAGAAGGAGGCAACAGACACCCAGAACTTGTCCTCAGATCTCCATTTGTACACCATGCCACACACATGTGCCCCCAACATATAAATAAAATAGACTTATCAAATTTCCTTTAAAACACAACTTTTATGGATATGAGGGCTTTTGTGAGTTTGAGGCCAGCCTGGGTTCCAGACTGAGACTGCGTTTTAAAACAATTCCAAACAAAATCCAATAGTCAACTTTGAGGTAAACTAATGAACTAATCAAAAGCCACAAATTTATTTCATGGACGTAATTTACAACTATATTTTGAGATACAGTTTTAAAACACATTTAATTTGTATTTGTCTATGTGTACAGCCAAAAGCCAAAGAAGGGTCTTCTCAAAGAGCACAAAGTGTTCTTAACTACTGAGCATCTCTCTGGCCAAGGAATATATTAAGGGTACTTTCCACCAACCCCACTGGCCAGTGTTTAATCCCCAGGACCCACATTGAAGAATACAAATGAGCGAAAAATACACACACACCACACCACACACACACACACACACACACACACACACACACACACACACACAGGGGATACACCACAACACACACAAACACACCACACACACACACACACACACACACACACACACACACACACAGGGAGGGGAGAGAATATCTATTCTCTATACACTGTTGCTTTCTGCTTATATTTTGATACAGCCTTCCTCAAAGTCTTCCAATGCTGTCACATCACACACAAGCTTCCTTGCCTTCCCTACAATCTCTTCTCGAGTTAGCTCTTCCACTTACATCTCACTTGGCTATGTTTCTCTTCCTCTATACTGGACCTTCCAATTTCATTTCCTGTCACAACACTGACCTTTTAAAGACCAGATTGAAACAGACAGCTTGTCAGCTGCACCATACTGTGGATTTGTCTAATGCCATTTTCTTTGCTTCTCTCTTACTCTGTTTCATATAAACTAGGAATCAAATCTGAGTTTGGTAAGCTTCAGGTCCAGCTTTAGTCCATAAACCAGGATACTGTGTAACTAATCCTGCCCACTTCTGGAGGCACATGACTTCCAGTGTTCCCCTATCAATGGGGCTATACTTGAATCATGTTATTAAGGTAGCAGTGACCAGGGCAGAGTGTGTCCTTGTATATGTAGATTCCTCCTTAAATACAAGCAAGTGGTCATTAGAGTGAATTTTTTAGACACTGTGAAGTTCCAGCAATTTTGATTTAGGCAGATACACTATGTATTTGAAATTCATGACGTTTTTGAGATAAAATAATGTAGGCGGCTTCTGATAGTTAGCTATGGAAGGAAGAATGCACGTTCAAGCCCTGACTAGAAAATCCACTGAGACCCTGTCTCAAAAAAAAAGTGGGGAGGGGGTGATGAGAAAAGAAAAAAGGCCTAGGAATATACCTCAGTGGTAGGCTTATTTATCTAGCATGTACATGTTCAATACCCAGAAACACACTCATGCACACATGTGCACACAGTCACAGAAAAGGTGATCTGAAAAAAAAATGTAGTATATGCTTTCAACAGAACTTTGCTTAGCTATCAAGAATATATTTTTATTGGTGCAGGAAAATGGATGGAAGTGGAGACCATCCTGTTAATTATGATCAATTCCACGAAGACAAAGTATGTGGCGGTTACGAGCTGGAAAGACCATGAAACTAAAAGGGGGACTCTTAAGGAAGTAACAAGGCTGAGAGTGATCAAAGTACAGTATATGTGTGCTGTAACAAAACCCACTTATTCAGTTAGTATATAGTAACAAAAAGAAGGGAGGATAAAAAAGATGCTAATGAGCCGGGTGTGGTGGCGCACGCCTTTAATCCCAGCACTCAGGAGGCAGAGGCAGGTGGATTTCTGAGTTCGAGGCCAGCCTGGTCTACA
>NC_034613.1:43437170-43443635 GCF_900095145.1 Mus pahari | reverse complement strand
AGTGAGTTCCAGGACAGCCAGGACTACACAGAGTAACCCTGTCTCAAAACAACAACAACAACAACAACAACAACAACAACAACAACAAAGATACTAATAGTGGGCTAACTCAAACCTGGTTTCAGGTAACTTCTACATTAGGCAAAAATAGAACGGTACCCTCTTGTGGTTAGTTCTGGATAAAAATAGGCATTTACACCTCAAAGGTTTACAAGGAACATTTGACTAGAACAGAAAGCAAGGATGGGCTTGGGGTATTATAATAGCTGAATACAGCTATGTGAGGTTTTCTTGAGATGTGGTCTCATTATGTAGCCAAAGAGAACAAGCAGTCCTAGAGGCCAACCTAGAATTTGTATGTAGCCTAGCTCAGACTCACTACAGTACGAGTAACATCAATGAGCTATGTCTCTTGCCATCCTTAATTTAGGACTTTTTGTTTGTTTCCTCTGTTTCACCAAGACAGACTTATATAGCGCAGGCTGCCCTTAAACTCACTGTAGCTGAGGCTGACCTTGATCCTCCAGCCTCCGTATTCTGAGTGCTGGGATAACACAAATGCCCCACTCTTGCCCGGATTTTCAATCTAGTTTTGTTCATTATTTTCCTTCATGTTGTAAAACACTTAACAGCTTCACAGATAATCTGTACTCCTCTTCAAATACTTCACATTGGGACTGAATCATGTATGGGACTGCATCATGTATATTATTTTTAAACCACAGGTTCAGATATCCAGAGTGAGGACTCTAGGCAGCACGATCATCTGTTAAGCATCTTTCCCCAAACATAGCCCTAGTCTAACTTAAACCTTTGAACCAAATTAAAGTTTACAGGAAAGGTGGAGAGGGAAGAGGAAACACAGTAAGAATCAGGACAGTAGACAGATAAGTACAGAATTCGGGAACTTGTCCAAGGAAGCTTACAAAGGGGGGAGAGGTGAGAGTGGACTGCCCTAAATGTTTACTCTTCTATTGAAGAACTATCATGGAGTCTGCCTCCCTCCCCTGCTCCCCATCTCTCTAGCATGTACCATGCCCAACTTCCCTTGCCTTTTCAACCATAAGGTTAGGGCTCTAAAATAGCTATTTTTGAGGTTATAGGAGACATGGCTAGGTGGGTAAGAACACCAGCTGTTCTTCCAGAGGACCTGGGTTCAATTCCCAGCACCCACAAGGTAGCTTACAACTGTCTGCAACTCTGACAGAAGATCTGACCCCCCTCACACAGACATACGTACAGTCAAAACACAGATGTCCATAAAATAACAATAAATAATTTAAAACTGGCAGTTAAAAGAAGAAAGGCCACATTTAAGTGGTCCAGATGTTACTTCATTCAGAAATATTCCTTTGCATTTGAACCTATTTGGCTACTTCTCTCCATAATCTATGGGCATGAAGACACCCATTCAAAGTTAATAGTCTATCTGAAACAGATGTTGCAGGAATTTAAGGAATATATATATATATATATATATATATATATATATATATATATTTACTATGTACATAGTAAATAGATTCATTTACTAGGTACACAGTGTTCTGCCTGCATATAAGCCTGCATGCCACAAGAGGGCACCAGATCGCATTATACATGGTTGTAAGTGAATTTAGGACCTCTGGAAGAGCAGTCAGTGTTCTCAACCTCTGAGCCATCTCTCCAGCCCATAAGAAGTATATTTTACTGGAGAAAGTTTAAAGAACAACTTAATGCCTGTCTCAACATTCAAAGTGTTATGTACACCTATTTTTATGCTGTGACAGGGATTGAATTCAGGGCTTCATGCATGCTAGGCAAGTGTCCACCAACTAAGCCAACCCAGCCCTGAAATATGATTTTCTGACAGCCAAGAAGTTAATCTAAATGTCTAAAACAGGAGCCAATAAAAAAGTGATTAACCAATACAATGAAAAACCATATAACCATAAAGCAGATGTAGAATTTGTTAAATGTCCCAGATACAATAAATGGAAGACAGATTGTAACCAACTACCTCCCACACCTGACATCTTTCCTCTGTGTGCCTCCCAATCCTGTTTAATAATGCTCTGATTACTGCTTAGACAAAACTGTTAACATTTTTGGATCTGCCTAATATTATATTGGCTTTGATATTAATTTGGTGACTAGGTATCTTTTTTTTTTTCAAGACAGGATTTCTGTGTAGCCCTGGCTGTCCTCGAACTCAGAAATCCACCTGCCTCTGCCTCCCTAGTGCTGGGATTAAAGGCATGTGCCACCACTGCCCAGTGACTAGGAATCTTTCAATGTTAAGTCCTTCTACTGAGGAATGTAATATAGTTTACTTGAGTGCTTAGCAAAATGCAAGTACTTTTTAAAGTTGGATAAATTGTGTACATGTGTGCATGTGCACATAGGGAGAGGGGCAAGAAACATTTTTCTTTACATTTTTAAAACAATTATGACTGGAATTGCCTCCCCCCCCCAATTTTTATTAGGTATTTTCTTCATTTACATTTCAAATGCTATCCCGAAAGTTCCCATACCCTCTCCCCCCTCCCCTACCCACCCATTCCCACTTCTTGGCCCTGGTGTTCCTCTGTACTGGGGCATATAAAATTTGCAAGACCAAGGGGCCTCTCTATGGAATTGCGTTTTAAAAAGCATCTCATATTGTGCAATCTTCATGTGCTTTCATTAATTTTTCTGAGTTTATACTTAATTATTTTGCATTTTCTTAGTAAATAATCTCCTAACAAGAACCAATCACTGTATTTATTATTTATTTGTTTTTCATTTTGTGGTGCTCGGAATGAAACTCGGATTGTTGAATGTTTTAGTCAACTGTGCTGCTGTTGAGCTACACTCTAGCCCCTCTTTCTTTTCTTGTTGCAAGAGCTAACTCTACAGAGTATATTGAAGATGATGTTGGTGTTGTTACCTTTGTCTTGTTCCTAATCTGAATGAATATGTGCTTAGTCTAATTGTTCTATTAGGGATCAACATGAGAATTGCCTTAAGTTCGACCCTCTTTGCAAACCTACTGGATTAAGGCATCTGTGGTAGGACTCAGGCATAGACTTAAGTCTGGTGATTCTGAGGCCCAACCCTTCTACTTCAACAATAAATAAACTATTTGTTGATTTCTCCTGGACACCCTATTATGATTCCCAACTTAGTAAAAGTGCCCTTGACACAATACTCTAAGAATCTGAGTTGATAGTCAAAGTTATAAACTGTTCTTTCACCATTTAACTGGGAGGTGGTGACATGGTTTTTTTTTTGTTTTTTTTTTTTACCAATTTACAGTAGATCACATGAACACTTATTTTCAAATTTTAGTATCATATTACAGAGCTGGGTTGGATGTCTATAATTTATATTGACTATATATAAAAATTTATACTGACTTTATAATTCATATTGATGAGACAGGTATAGTTTACTGATTTGAATTGTTTGCCATTACAGTTAAGCATGCCTTACACAATAAAGTAGAACTCTCCATTTCCTGCTTTGTGTTAGATGTCTACATAATAATCTTCACAATATCTGTTGCTTAAAGGCCTGATAGCATTAGAATGTTATGTGGGCACCCAAAGGGCTTGATGACTTAATGTGTAACTGCTTTATCCACAAACACGAGAGCCCAAAGGACCTGTTTCATTGAATGTTAGTTATTGTTTAACTGCATATTAACCCTGTGAAAGTGTTTCACAAGTCTCAAAATCACATCAAGTTCAGAGATTCCTATGCAATTACTCTGCATGATGGAAAGAATGGAGCCATTATAGATACACAGGTAAGTAGCAGACATGAGTCCCTCAACAACTGGAGCAGGGGCTGTCCCTGACCCTGTTGCCTACCTGCCTGCCTATGGATCTACTCCGTAAATGGGTGGCCTTGTCTGGCCTCAGTGGGAGATGTGCCTAGACCCACAGTGACTTCATGTGCAGGGTGGGGGTGAAGGGTGACACCAAGAAGGGGCTTCCCCTTCTAAGGGGGATGGGGGAAGGACTTACACGAGGGGGTACTGGAAAGAGAGGAAGGACTGATACTGGGTTCTAAAGTGAATAAATTAATTTTAAGGGCACTAACCTACTGACATGTTAAGGAAAACGGACACTCGTTATCTTACTTGTAAATTCCTCGTGACATATTTTCAATGTATTTTGCCTTGTCTTGTACACCACAGTGGTAATGGTATGTTTTAACACAGGCTTTTATTTCACATCCAATAGTAGCACCAGGCTGACTGCAAAGTGTACATTTCTGTTAAAAGAAAGAAAGAGCAATCAGAAGCAGTACTTCAAGGCTTAGGTAATCTTATGTATTCTATTTTTAGCCAACTACTTCAGTTTACACAGAAGAGAACAGTGAGGAGCTTGTGCAGTAACCGAGTGGTTAAGGGTACTTGCCGTTCTTATAGAGGATCAGAGTCCACTTAGCAACTATGCTGTGTAGCTTCCCATGCCTCTAACTCCCGCTACCTGGTACTCAGAGGTTACAGGCAGCTTACAACTGCCTGGAGCTCTGTGTACCTGAAACCTTTCTTCTGGCCTTCACGGTCACCCACATACATGTGTGCATCCAGGCAGACCAACAGACCCATAAATGAAAATAAGTATTAAGAATAGAAGAAAAACAGTAGCCACTTTCTATGGCAAAAAAAAAATACACCAAACAATGTTCACTTATATGGCATATAATCAAAGCCATGACACCATGTAAAGTTAGACTCTAAATATAGATGACACTCCTTCATTTTGCTAGCACAAAAAGAAAAATCTTGTATATTTTAGTGGTTTGACTCCCTTTCCTTCCTGGAATCAGATCCTTTCCTATTATGATTGGAAAAACTGAGAAAACCAGGAAAGCAATCTTTGCACTGGGAGGGTCTCTACAGTTTCCAGAAGGGAGACGGATGGGGCAGAAATCTTTGCAGAGCTTCTCAGTGGAGTCTAGAGAAGCCCCCCTCCCAAGAGAGCTGCGAGAGTAACAGGTGCCCACTGAAAAGGGGGTTCATGGGCAGTAAGACCGACTAGCAGGAGGTAAACATTCTCTTTTCCAGAAGGTTTCATAGCCCTTCTCCAGGAAGGGGGGCACAGTAAACAGCTTGCAAGTCAAGTGCAGATGCCCTTGTATTATTGGAGAGGTGGTGGAGGATTATGATGTACTAACTTCTACTAGAGTATACGCAGGGGGCTGCTAGGTTACCATTCACCCTAACCTTTAACATGAAGAGAAGTAAATTTTTGTCCCATTCACCCACTTAGACTTCTGCTAAACAACCCAGCACTGCTTGCTGCACAAGAAGACTAGGTTTTAGTACTAAGGATTTTAGTTTCAAAGTGATCAAAATTAACAATCAAATGACCCGAATCTAAAGAATAGATCATTTTCACTTTAACATTGGAAGTTCCATAGTCATTTCTAGTGGAGCTGGACAAAGACCACAACCATCTGAAACTCCCACAGGAAAGCCTGAAGATCTGCACAGCAGGGGGACCAAATGGACCATCTCATCCAGGACAGCCATTATGGACCTGATGACACTACAGTCCTTCCTGTGGGATAGTATTATGTCCCTAAGAGGGGAAACTGAATCTGTTCATGTCCTTATGTGTAATTCCTAGTATACTTCTTTTTAAAAAAATATGTTATGGAGCTGGGCGTGGTGGCACACGCCTTTAATCCCAGCACTTGGGAGGCAGAGGCAGGCGGATCTCTGAGTTCGAGGCCAGGCTACGCAGAGAAACCCTGTCTCGAAAAACCAAAAAAAAAAAAAAAATGTTATGAATGTTTTGACTGAATGTCACAAACACACACACACACACACACACACACACTGCATGAATGCCTAGATCCCTTGGAACTAAAGTTTCAGACAGTTGATCACTGTGTGGGTGCTGGAGACTGATCCATGTCCTTTGTAAGAACAGCCAGTACTCTTTTTAAAAAATTATTTTATTAGATATTTTCTTCCTTTACATTTCAAATGCTATCCTGAATATCCCCTATACCCACCCCCGCCCTGCTCCCCTGCCTACTCCCACTTCTTGGCCCTGGTGTTCCCCTGTACTGGGGCATATAAATTTTGCAAGACCAAGAGGCCTCTCTTCCCAATGATGGCTGACTAGGCCATCTTCTGCTACATATGCAGCTACAGACACGAGCTCTAGGGGTACTGGTTAGTTCATATTGTTGTTCCACCTATAGGGTTGCAGACTCCTTCAGCTCCTTGGGTAATTTCTCTAGCTCCTCCATTGGGGACCCTGTGTTCTATCCTATAGCTGACTGTGAGCATCCACTTCTGTATTTGCCAGGCACTGGCATAGCCTCACAAGAGACAGCTATATCAGGATCCTTTCAGCAAAATCTTGCTGGCATATGCAATAGTGTCTGCGTTTGGTGGCTGATTATGGGGTGGAGCAGTCTCTGGATACAGCCAGTACTCTTTTTTCTTTTCTTTTTTTTTCTTTTTCTTTTTTTTTTTTA
>NC_034613.1:43417287-43436965 GCF_900095145.1 Mus pahari | reverse complement strand
GATGGTTGTGAGCCACCATGTGGTTGCTGGGATTTGAACTCAGGACCTTTGGAAGAGCAGTCAGTGCTCTTAACCACTGAGCCATCTCTCCAGCCCTATTTCTTATTCTTAATTAGGTTTATATGTGTGTATCTATGTGGGCAATTGTGCACATGTAAGAACAGGTACCAGTGGAAATCAGAAGGGGATGTTAGACCTGGAGTTAGAGTTACAGGAAGTTACAGGGAGTTGTGATCTGGGTGCTGGGAACCTAATTCAGGTCCTCTCAAAAACTAGTATGTTCTCTTAGTCCCTGAGCAGTCTCTTGAGCCTCTGTAATTCCCACTTTAAATATAAATACGGAGGATGGAAAAACAGGAGTAAAAAAGCAAACAAATGTAGTTTGTGTTCTTCAATAAAGCAGAGAAAATGAGGCAGAGGGGGCTACAGAGATTGCTCAGGAGCACTAGCTATTTTTCTAGATGACCCAGGTTCAATTCCTAGCAATCCCATGATGGCTCACAATTGTCTTTAGCTCCAGTTCTAAAGTACGCAAACTCATTGTCTGACCTCCACGGGCACTTCATGCACATGAATATCTGCAGACAAAATACCCATACAGATAAAATTAAATATATACACATAAACACGCACGCACATGCGCACACACACACAAACACACACACACACACACACATACACACACACACACACACACACACACACACGAACCAATGTAGGTAGGAGCTGGAGAGATTGCTCAATGGTAAAGAACATACACCACTCTTGCAGAGGATTCAAGTTTGGTTTAAGCATCTACATTGGTTCACAACCTCCTATTACTCCTGCTGTAGAGAATCTAATGCCCTTTTATGTCTTCTGCAGGCACATGCATAAACATGTACACAAAGACACACACACACACACACACAGAGACCTAAAATTAAAGTCTAAAAACGGAAAAGAAGCACAGAAGACATTTCATAGGAAGACCACTGAAGTTTGCAGTCCACCAACCTAGCTCCAGGTTCAGAGAAAAACTGTACATCAAAGGAACAAGGTAAAGAGAGACAGGGCAGGACACCTGACATCTGATTCTTGCCTCCAAATGTACTCACATAGACACAAAGCAGCCCAAACACATGTGCACGCATGCACACATACAAACAAATGCTGAAAATAAAAGAGTAGAAGCAACAAGAATTGAAAGTACTTGGTAACTGATGAATCAGGGTAGGACAGGTATTATTACCAGTCTGAATTGTTTCAAAACCAAACATGAAAAAAGGTTTGCATTCCACCGACCCTCTCTGCAGTCACCAACTCTAAAGTTGTAGTTCTTAAAGCTAGTGACCAGTGGCCACATTATATTTAAAACTATGAAGTGCTTTATATTAACGTTCTTAATAACTGGATAAATAGGGGACGTATCCTAAATTTAAAGCAAGAATCAAAGGTATCACAGCATAATGCAAATACATATAAAAATTATAAAAAAAAAATCACAGACCATTCGTTTTCCTCTCTTAATCTCCTGAAGTACAGTTTTGATATCGAAATCTCCAAATTCTGCTCTTGATGTTGTTGTGAGCTGGACAGTGCCAGAAGAAAACAACTACAAAAGAAAAGCACAAACCATCACCACTGGGCAGCTCCCAGAGACTTTGCCTAAATAATCAGTATCAACTCAAGTATTTTAAACATTTTCCTGTCTCATTACAATATAAACCAAAATAGAAACAATTAAAAACCCAACTAAGATTACCAAGTGGAGCTAATACCCTGCTTTAAATAACAAAGACTTCAATAATACCATCAACCTGTTTGCGTAACTATTTAATATTCCCCAAAATTTTGAAAAATAGTTTGAATTGGTAAATTTCAATTAATGATACAATTAGAATACTTTCTGCTCTTCTATTTCCAAAACAAATATATAACTAAAATCTACTCCATGGGGGGTCCCTTAAGATACATATTTTGAAAAAGAAAATTCTGGGTGAATCTAATATGCACTCTAGTACAGAATTTCTGTTTATTTGGAGACTTTTTTGAGGGGTTGTCTTAAATTTTTCATTATACTTATATATTTCTACATGTGACTCTTTATGTGAGTAGAGGTCAAAGGACTGGCAGTTATCAGTTCTTTCTGACATCCAAGTCCTGGAGGCAGCAAGGGCCTGGGCCATTTCACAGGCCCAATTTATTTGGCTTTTGAGACAGTGTCTCACTATGTGCTATAGGCTGGCCTTGAACTCAAACTTGAGACACTCTTTCTGCTTCAGGTTTCAAAGTGCTAGGTTCTCAGCCTTGTGACTTCACACTTAGGCAACAACTTCTTATATAAATAACTTTTCAAAATGAATCCTAAGTGAGATGAATAATTCAATAAATCTAGCTCAAAAGATCAATCATGTCAGGATCTATGGGTGTAAAGACAGAATCTCTACAAGGAACTTTAGGGTCTATTAGGAAAAAAACATTTATAAATAACTGCAATACAGTGTGTTAAGTACCATAACAGCAATATTTATTAGGTTATAAGTTGAAGCCCAAGACATTTATACATATTCATAAATGTTTTAATGATGATTATAAAAATGAAATTCTTATACTATAAATTAAGAGTATTTCAATATGATAACTATAATTATTTCAAATCCTATTTTTTTAAAAAAAAAGTCTGAAGTACATGGCTTTAATCTCAGCACTCAGAAGGCAGAGGCAGGCAGATCTCTGAGGTGAAGGCCAGCTTAGTCAAGTTCCAGGGTAGTCCAGGGCTATACAGAGAAACCCTGTCTTGAAAATAATTTCAGAGCATAACATATTAATTGTGATGGTTTGTATTCATTGGCAATTTGACCCAATCTGTAATCACCCTGGAGAAAAATCTCTAGGCATGTCTGTTAGGGAATTTATAGATTAGGCTTAGGTGAGGAGACATACTCTAAATATGGGTGGCATCATTTCGTGGGCTGGGGTCCTTGGCTTCTTGACTGTGAATACAGCATGAGCAGCCGCCTCATGCTCCTGCCATTCTCACTTCCCATCACCATGGACTCCCCCTTGCCAGATAATCTAAACTAAACAAGCCCACCTACGCTCATGCCCTCCCTCCCCTCCATTTTCCTTTTCTTTTCTTTTTCATTTTGTCTTTTGAGACAGGGTCTCACTCTGACTGGCCTTGAACTCTGAGTCCTGCCTGCCTCTGCCTCCCTAGTGCTGGGATTAAAGTGCCACCCCACTCCTCTGAAACCCTTCCTTTCTTAAGTTGCTTATGTATTTTGTCAAAGCAATGAGTAAAGAAATACTTTACTATACTTCACTATGCAAAGCCCTAAAACAATGTTTAAAGCAAAAGTACCATATTAGATTACCAGCTAAATGATTTTTTAAAAATACATAAGAAAACCATGCCTACCATGCACTTGTAATGTGCGGCTGCCTTCTTGGCATTAAATATATGCAATTTCCCTCTTGCTTCATTTTCTTCCTCTCCTACATGGCAAAATCCACATTTAGGCCTGGTATCATTAGGACTGCTCCTGTGTGGAGACCTATCTCGCTGTAAATATAAAAGGAGGAAAACACTTATAAATGGATTCAGAGCTTATTTAATACTTCAAACAGTAAAACTTACCTGTAGATATAGTTCAAATGAAACTCTTCAGGTTGCAGCAAATGGTAGGAGCCCACTAGGTGTTACTTACATAGGAACTACTTTCCATTTCATCTGTTCCATGGGAGGATGTGGATCTGGTGTCTTCCACCAGACCTTTAAGGTTAGTTTTTCTTGGTCTTCCTTTGCGACTTTTCTTCTTAGTCTTTGGAGATGAGGGCTCCAGTTCATGCTCATTAAAACTTTCTTCTAAATCAGCTGCTCGAAAAGAAACAAAAGCTTTATTTACATGGGTCAGTCTTAACAATCAGCACTAGGTCCATGAGTCTGCAGGAATGCTTTTCACTAGCATGAAATGGCCCCTAAAAACGAGGATGCCTACCTGGTCTATAGTCTACTCAACAGGGCTCAATCCAATGTTTCAAATAACTGAATACAGACCTTTGGATTGTAACCATTATAACCTTATTTGCTTTGACTCTGTAATTCTATAAAAATGGGTTCTATAATACAGGTTGTTTGGATTTTAAACAGCATTAGGTCGGTTATAATAAAAGAATCTCACTTTTCAGTCACAATGACCACATTTCAAAAACGAATTAGCCACACCAGTCTAGAGGCAGCAGTGTCAGCCTGACCTGCTTCCATCACTGCACTTCGACAGGACAGCACTGATACAGATAGTTCTTCCATTATGAATGAACAACTTCAGCTTCAAAGCCATCTATGATTGAGCTAATTGATTACGTAATGAAACATGTCCCAAGTACAAAAAGAAGTTCTAACAAGAACAAATGGCAAGAAAAAGCCATTTTGTGTGTTAGCTGTAAACACTTTCATTAAACTCATAGAAATACAATGATTTTTCCCATAAATAAGAAAATAATGCTACCATTAACAGAGTATTTCACTCAGTTATTCACTATAAATATTTATTTATTAATGGCCCACAAGACAGCATATTGGGTGACGGTGCTTGCACCCAAGCTTGGTAACCTAAGTTTGATTCCCAGAACCAACTTAATGGTAGAAAGAACGATACCCTTAAGTTGTCCTGACCTCCACAGGTGCTCTCTGGTACACACATGCATCATATATACACACACGGTAAACATTTTTAATCTCACTATATAATGTATGTAGTATTCAAGATGGTATAAAGACCAAATATTAATTCACCTTGGGGGTGATTTGAGGGCCTGTGAAATAGTGACTCAGTAGGTAAGGGTGCTTGGTGCCAACCCTGACTACCTGAGCTCAATCCCTAGGATCCACATGGTGGAAGGAGAGAACCAACTCTCATAAGTTGTACTGTGACCTCCGTGTGCACACTGTGTGTGGCATGTGCATGACCTGCAAAACACACACACACACACACACACACACACACACACACACACACGAACGCATACATAAGTAAATGTAGCAAAAATTTTAAACAATTTTAGTAACACTTTTGTATTATTTGGTGATTTAAATAAGCAAAATGCTGCTTTTCTAATTGTAAGAATGGGGATTATTCATTCATCACTGATGAGAATATATCTAGTACAATTTTTACTCTATTTTACTTATTTTGCCCATTTTATTCTATGTGTATGGATGTGTAAGCATGAATATGTTTATTATATGTGCCTGATGCTGAAGTAAGTCAGAAGAGGGTACTGGAGCCCTGAGAACTGGAATTATAAACAATTATGAGGTATCTCATGGGTGCTGGGAACCAAATTCAGGCTCTCTGCAACTGCAGCATCTCTCCAAACCTCTTTTAAACTTTTTTTTCAAGATAGGTTTGCCCCTGTAGTCTTGGCTGACCTTGGACTCATGGCATTCCTCCTACCTTGACCTCTGAGTGCTGGAGCCATAGGTTCAAGTGACCATATCTGTAGCCTAAAAATTATCTTAAATAAACCACCTTTCATAATCATAGTTCCTTGTAGATACTCAAATGTTTGGTGGTTACAAATTGTGCTATCAAGTTACTTCTATAAGTATAGACTAGTAGTAATAGTTATAAGCTAGACCTAGTTGCTATTACTAATACCTCTTTAAAAGATTTATTTTTGTGTTTTTGTATGTGTACACATTCATGCTGGTTCCTAAAGAATCCAGAAGAGGATGCTGGATCCACAGGAGCTTGGGTTATAGGAGTAGCACCTGATGCAAGTACTGGGGACTGTGTCTTCTGAAAGAGCAGCACCGAGCCACCTGCCCAGCACCACGTTTATTAATTTTAAGCTTCTTTTGAAGCTGTATCTCTTTTGATTGTCCAAGTATGTGTGTTTTGCCTGAAATTATTTCTGTGTAATACATATGTGCAGTGTCTGGTCCTCTGGATCTGGAGTTACAGACAGTTGACATGTGGGTGCTGGGTGCTAAACCAAGATCTTCTGGAAGAAGACCCAGATCTCTGAATTGCTGAGCCATTTCTCTGCCCCATGCTTACTATCTTTAAAATGTTGCTTTTAAAAGGAGTAAAAAGGGGCCAAAAAGATGGCTCAGTGAGTTAAGATGCTTGTCACCAAGCCAGATAATCAGAGTTTAGCCCCTGCATGTACATACAAACTTGTGCATGACAGACATATACAAACTGTAAAATGCACAAAAATCAAGTGAATAGCTTTAAAACATTAAAATAAAGAATATTGCTCTTATCCAAACACACACACACACACACACACACACACACACACACACACACACACACACACANACACACACACACACACACACACACACACACACACACACACACACACACACATGCACGCACGCAAACCACAGAAGGTGTAGGGCTTAGCTAAGTATGGTGACAAATGCCCATAGTCTCTGTACTCTGACTGAAAGCAGCAGGATACTGAGCTGAAGGCAAGCCTGGACTACATAGTAAGACCCTGTTTCAAAACAGCACAACATGACAAAACACAGCGGACTTGATTCTGGTAACTCTTATCCACATTTAATGCATAAACATCCCATTAAGAATAGAAAAATAGGGTATAATTTTTAAGAACACTAGTCAATACCACAGATAGCTACCACACTAGGTAATGCAAAGAAAGAACATCAAAGAAAATCCTCCCCCCCCCATGCATGCGTGCTTGTGTGTGTGTTTACGTGCACGTGCATATATAAAGATGGGTATGCATCATTATAGATGTGTGAAAATCCACAGAATGTTTCGCATCACCATTGATCCTTTTATAAAACATAGGGAGTTCAGGTGATAATCATGTATCCGTGTTATATCACACACTGAAACAAACGCACTGCTTTACTCCACACTGTTGAGTGCTAAGGAGGTTCTACATGTTCACAGGGGATTTTTATGAACTTAGAACTACCTATACAGGGGCTAGAAAGATGGCTTAGCAGTTTAGAGGACTTGGATTCAATTCGATTTCCAGCATCCATATGGAAATTCACAACCATCCATAACTTCAGTGTCAGGGCCTCCAATGACACCTTTTTGCTTGTCTAGTGGCAAGGATCCACGGGCACTAGACACACACATGTACATATACATACATGCAGGTAAACCCCTCAGATACATACAAATATGCAAAACCTGATGTAAACAGTAAAGTCTCAGGATATGGTTCAGTGATAAAGCACATGACTGGCATGCATAAGGCTCTGGGCTCAATCTCTAGCACCATAAGAAAAGAGCCTATCAGGGCAACAGGCCACTCTTCGGCTCCCACCAAGTGTTCCCATGCTTCTTTACAAGCAATCGGATTTAAGAGTTACCTACATTCTTTGCCTCCAAGTCACTCCTCAGTGGTTTATATCTCAACTTCTCTCCCCAAAGCCTTCTCTAAAATCACGAATGGCTCCATTGTCACTGGGCCAGTGGATGCTTTCTCAAGAACAAAACTAATCATTTAGTTCCTTCTGGGGCTATACTCCACCATTCCTCGATCCTACAGCTTTAACACTAACTAAGCTGACTTTCCTCCTTCTCTCTACCCATGTCCCCTCTGCCTTTGCAGGCCCATCCTTCAACCATTAACAGTCTTCAAGACTCAGTTCTTAGGCCTTCATCTCTTGAGCTTTCTCCCTAGGCAACTTTTCCTCTACTGTCTGAGATACACTGACCAACAGTGGCAAATTCTTATCATTAGCCAAGGTCTCTATTCAGAAAACTAGAGCAATATATTAATCCACCCATCCACTTAGTTGATACTCTACATGAATAGCACGTATATATCTCAAACTTGACCTTCCAAAGTTTAACTCATTAACTTTTTTCATAAGCCTTTTTCAACTCAACACTACCTATATAAAGGGCATCATTCAGTAACTGACTCAATTATATCAAAAACCTTGGTGTCATTTCTGATACCTCTGTCTCACCCGAATACTAGATTTAACCTCCAAGTTTTATTTCCAAAACAGATGACATGAGTTTCAGGCATTTAATATGAAATAATGCTTTACTTAGGGTTGGAAAATTAAATTGCTTTATTATAAAACTATTCTTGAATTTAGTGCTTCACAACACTTCATGATGCATAAGGCTAACATGACAGATTAGTATCAGAAATATTGAGCTACAGACAGTAAATGCTAAAGAAACTGTCACAGTTCTTTGCCCTAGAGACCAATGAAGTATAGTTCTTGGAGAATGCCTGAAATAAAATCCTTTAACTCTCCATCATAAATTACAGTCATAAAGTAGAACACGTTTCCCATCAGAACAAATCCTAACTGTTTCTGACAAAGTACTCAATAAAAAATAAATTTGAGCTAAAAAGCCAAATTCTCTAAATATAAATAATTCCAAAACTGGGGCTGAAGAGCTGTCTCATTGGTTCAAAGCACTGACTGCTCTTCCCAGCACCCAAGTAGCAGCTTGTAACTCAAGAACTCCAGCTACAGGGGATCCTGAGCCGCCTTCTGATCTTCTCCATGGATAGTAGGCATGCATGCAGGTACACAGATGTACATGCAGGACATAATTATGAAAATATATCTTCAAAAACTGCAATATTTGAAGATTATGCCTCAAATTCCAGAATGTAAGTATAAATACACACTATATACCAAGGAAACAAGAGGGACTAATTTTCTATAGAAGTAGACCATGAACAAAATCAGGCCAATTTGAAGTTGTTTATAAAGTATGAAATAGAATTAGAACTCTCTCACTAAGCAAAAGGCACTCAAAATCATTTTAGTAGCGTCTTTGAGAGGATTCAGGCAGAAAAGGCACTTGCTAAGGCTGAAGACATGAATTCAATCCTGAGTTACACATGATAGGAGAAAACTGACTCCCACAAGTTAGTTTCTGTCACACACATACAGAGGTGCGCGCGCGCACGCGCGCGCAAACACACACACACACACACACACACACACACACACACACGCTCGCACATTAAATAAATGTTTTAAAAAACCTAATTTTTAATCATCATTCTTTATACAGTATGCACTGCAGTGGCTTTTATCTACCACTAGATGGCAGTATTGGCTTCAGACACCTAGAAGGTAAAATAGAAGCCAGCTATGTTAATCAGTATATATTAATCATCTTTAAGTATTTCAAGTATCTAGTTCCAGTATACTCATATACTTGTATTAATCAGATCATGAATCTTAATCCTCAGCTATTAACATAGATGGCCACTGTAATCATAAAAGGGCACTGCATAAATACATCGTTAACATCTTGAAGGAATGGAATATAGAAAAGCTTCCTTACAATCGTTATTCCTTGCAGTGGCTCTTTCTTCCTTTTTAAATGTAGTGTTGGAGCTAGAACCCAGAGCATCATGCATGCCAAACAAGCCACCTACCACTGAGACACACTGCTAATCCCTACTTATAACTTTACACAAAAGATGATAGATTCAGTTCTAAAATTAAGTGAGGAAAAATAGGAAAATAGTTATACAGGCTTTTCAATCACACCCTAACACCACCAAGTATTTTGTTCTTATTGTTTATCCAGTCTATTTCCAATAAGGCCTGAAGAGGGGGCTGGATCCCCGGGGTTGGAGTTACAGGCAGATGGAGGGGCCTGATGTGAATGCTAGGAACCAAACTTTAGTTCTCTACAATAGCATCAAATGCTTAATCTCCAAGCCATCCCTCCAGCCCTATACTCTTTCTTAAAAAAGCATAAAAAATGTTTTTAAAAATTCATTTATTAGCCGGGCGTGGTGGCACACGCCTTTAATCCCAGCACTTGGGAGGCAGAGGCAGGCAGACGGATTTCTGAGTTTGAGGCCAGCCTGGTCTACAGAGTGAGTTCCAGGACAGCCAGGGCTATACAGAGAAACCCTGTCTCAAAAAAAACAAATATATATATATATATATATATATATATATATATATATATATATAATTTGTGTACATGTGTGTCTACTCAATATTCGATGTTGATTTGAATTAATATTCAACTATTATTTTATCTGCACATATTTGTAGAATACAGCACAATAACTCAATTCATGAATACAATGACCAAATCATGGTTAGCATATATATCTACTAAATCATTTCATTTAAATATCTTAATTAACATACAATAAGTATGATGAATATACAGTACAGGGATATTTTAATGCATGTGTATGATGACTGTATTTTGAACCAGCAGTTAGAAGTATTTGTATTAATGTGGACTTCAGATGTGAAAATAGTACAAGTTTCTATTATGAAAGCAAATTATAAGAGATCAAAAGGGGAACCAGTTTTAATATTTACACCAGGAATTGGGTAAATCAATTATCTAAAGATTTATTTTATTATTCATGTGTGTGTGTGTGTGTGTGTGCGTGTGCGTGTTTTAGGTATATATAAGTATAGGTACTCATAGAAGCCAAAGACATCAGACCCCAAGAGCTGCCCAGCATCGGACTCAGGAACTTATTTCAGATATTTTACAAGAAGGCTATATATCTCTCTAGCCCCTAGCTCAGTCTTTAAAAAGATCAAACTTCCAAAGCCCAGTATGGTGGCACACACCTTTAATCCTAGCACTTTTGGGAAGCAGAGGCAGGTAAATCTCTGTGAATTCAGGCCAGCCTGTTCTGTATAGTAAGTTTCAGGCCAGCACCAGCTACATAATAGAGACCCTGTCTCAAAAGGATCAATTTTCTAAAATATCAGTATCTGATCCATTTTAATTTTAAACAGAACAGTCCTAGAAGCTAAAAAAAAATTAAAGATTGAGTCAAAGTTTAATGAAAACATAGCATAATCTGAGATTGAATCTACTCCATTTTATACTGCTACTAAATGTATCAAAATCATCTATTCTTCGAATAGGTTTGATGTGGAGCTAGAGAGGTGGCTCAGTGTGCTGGTGAAAGAACACTAGCTAGTCTTCAGAGAACCTATGTTCAATTCCCAGCAATCATATGACAGCTCACAACCATCTGTAACTCCAGTTCCCTATGAACTTCATGGGCACCTGACATGCTCATGCTGCACAGACATACACGCAGGCAAAACACTCACACAATTCAAATAGAATTAAAATTTTAAAAAAGTTTGATCCAAGTCAGAATTCAACTTTAGAACTAACTTCCGTATGTTTTAAAACCAAATACAACTTGGCTAACAATATATAAATATTATTAAACTGGTTTTATAAATTTAAGTGGAAACGAACTATAAAATAACTTGTTAAGCTTCTATTTTAAATTTACTTACAAACTTCTTTTTTTCTAGAAAAAAGGCATAGTATGTCTCCACTTATTTACATTCCCAGTGGAGACACAAAATCATTAATAATACTAAATGTGGTTTTCCCTACACATGCCTACACATTATAAAGTCTGACTTATAAATTGGACACAGTAAGACATTAATAAAGCATAATATATTATAATCAAACTGATTTGAAACTTGTTTATTTTTGGAAACTTCCATTTTTGGATCATGACAGCTCATGATGCAGTGAGCTGAACCATGGAATAATTGATCCATGAAAAGCAAAAGCATAGATAAGGCATTGAAATTTCACCAGACCACATGCTGACCCACAGTACACTGGTATCCCTAGCTTCACACTGTCTCTAATAGCTGACAAGAATCCTACTGACCACCTGTGGAGAAGCATGTCACCTCTACCACTCTTTCTTCCTAATATGATATGATTTTTCAGTATATTCGTAAGATTTCTGGGGCATTTTTCTTTGAAAATTTAGCTCTTTTTGACTATTTACACTGGTTTGATGTAATCACATCTCCAATTGTAAAGATATTGAATAATAAGACCTATCATAAGGAAAAACTTAGTAGAGGACTACTCATTTATATTTTACTCTAATTTCCTCTTGAAACATAAAACTGGCTAATGAAACATACCTTCAGAGTTATGTGCAGTTTTCTTGTGTTTTCGACAATAGACCCTGAGGGGGGAAAATACAAGATATGAACTACACAAACTAAATTCAATTCATTTTTCAAATTACAAAAATGAGCAGCACAGTCCACCTTATTCATAAACTGGAATTATTTTATAAACCTCAGTGTGACACTTCCTAAATCATTTCTCTAACTATTACATATTATACATATCAAAAAAGCCTTCATAGTGATGATGAAATGCTTTGAATGGCGGAAAATGTAAAAGCGTGAAGGATAGCGGGACTGCATTAAAACCAAGCAAAATGAACCAGTTACATGTAAATCCCTTGTGAAGGTTTCTCTCTGATCTGAGCTTTATCATGCAATGCACAGTGGTAGTGGTATGTCCTGTGGCAGGTCTTCACATCACAGCCAATGGTTGCTCCAGGACAATAACAAAGAGAACACATCTAGGGAAAAAACAAAACAATATTCAAATGTAATTCTGCTAATACTGTTACAAACAGGCTAGCATATTCAAATTTCTGTCAGGAAAAGCAAACTGGATATAGAAAAAAGTCTAATTCATGTTATTTTTCTTATTTTGTCTCCTGAAAAAATTGAATAAAATTATTCTGATGGTACTTTCTATTTTACTGATAAAATATATAGAATATTATAAATGTGTGATGGTGTACTGTGATCAGAACATTTGAAATGCTGTAAATCATGGAGCTGAGCTATATACAACTGACACTATAAAAACCTACATCTCTTTTGCAATCCAGAACTTGCTGGATACTAGTAATTAGGAAAAATAGCTCATGAGACTTTTTTTCTGAATCTTCCACAGTAAGGATGCTACCACTATCCCAGTCATGATGTCCTGCCACCAGTCCTAATGCCATAGGCAAAGAGTTCTTAAACGCAGAGATAAATGAAGATTTATTAAAGATTTAAGGAGGATTAATAAAGACTTAAATGAAAATCTTTTGAGAAAAACTTCCCTACAGTATTTTGGGAACCTGGTAAATTCAATTGGAGGGTAGGCCAGTTGAGAGGGTAAAAGAATTATATAGTACTTTGAATCCCTTGAGTTGAGGATATTTTGTGATCGCTAATTGATTATACTGTGAAAATATGTCTGTCTGCTTTAATTTTTTTTCTGGGGCCTCAGATTCTTTTTTTTTTTTATTATTTTCTTTATTTACATTTCAAATGCTATCCCGAAAGTTTCCTTTACCCCTCCCCCCACCTCTGCTTCCCTACCCACCCACTCCCACTACTTGGCCCAGGCCTTGCCTTGTGCTGCGTCACATAAAGTTTGCAAGACCAAGGGGCTTCTCTTCCCAATGATGGCCAATTAGGCCATCTTCTGCTACATATTGTCTGCTTTAATTTAATCTTACTTACATTTTGCATTATGAATTCAAGCCAACAGGGAAAAAAAAGATTCTTTCAACTCAAATTTATCTTATATTCTGAACTTATTGGTGATTGACCAGCTCTATGTTTCAAAAACAATTCTTTTTTTAAAAGAACACAACAATCATTAATAGCTTCGGTTCACAAAACACAGTGTACTATACCCAGTAGGCTTTTTATGCGCCATCTCCTAAGCTATAAATGCCACATCAAAGTGAATCACAGTAAGGCAAAACCAAAGCCTTCACTTTGTTTCCTGGTTCTAAACAGTGATCTCAGCAATCAGGAGGCTAAGGCAGGATTGAGTTTCAGGCCAACCTGGGCTACATTACAGAGACTCTACCTCCAAAAACCCAAACCAAGATCAAACAACAAGCAAAGAAGCAGACACTTAGGGTCCAACATTTGAACTACTTGGCCCCTAAGTAACGTCGATGTACTAGCAGGCTAATATAAATTCCAATAAAATTTCTTATACTTCTCGAAGGAAATCAAACAGTCAAACTCATTCATGCTATCATTTTTAAAAATACTCATGTAAGTAAAAAAAAAAAAAAAGTTCTCAATGTAGGTACTTCCCAGAAAACACGAGGGCTACTATCCACTATTCATACACAAGACATAACCCACTTCTTCAAATGAGTACTGAAACTTCAAGTAATTACTATAAAAAGAAACGCAGTGCTGATCAGGGTGTATAGCAAGATCACAGCACACTTGCTCACACATGTGAGCCATAGGTTCAAATTTCAACCCCTCCCCCCAAAGGATTAGAAATACTACCTTTCCAAAGTTTATAGCCCTTGTTCTAGTAATTTCCAACTTATTTACTGAAAATAGTAACAGGCATAAAACAACTATAAATTATAAAACAACTGAAACGTGTATAAATAAATCTCCTGTGAATTTTTCTTTCAGAGAACATCTCACATTGTTGCCCAAGCTGAACTCAAGATTGTGAGCCTGCAATCTCAGACTACCAAGTGCTGGAATGGCAGGCATGAGTAACATCCCAGCTTCAAAGTAATGGGTCTATATATGCTAAGTGGAAAGCTAATAGAAAATATGAAACTATGTGAATTTCAATCTCAATAATGTCTCCAGTATACAGTCTTTGAAAAGGGGTGGGAAGTAAATAGCAAAATGCTGGGTTATTATCTTTGAATGATTTTCTTAATTCTTTGTATTTTCTGATTTTTCTACAATGTTCAAAGTATTTTCTTATACAAAAAATTATTTTCAAAAGTTTCAGGAATAGTGCAGTCGCCAATGAATCCAATGCCTGCCTCTCAACTGAGAAAGCAAAGGAAACCAGAATATTTGAATAATTAGTAGAGGGATGACTATGGCATTTATAAACTCAGATTTTTCCAAATAAGTGGTTTAAGCAGCTAAGGTAACAGAAAGCAATTTTATAAATAACCATAGGAAACACAGGAAGACCATTTTTAAAATTTTATTTAACATATAAGGGTTCTGCTTCATGTACACGCAATCTGCCAGTAGAGGGCACCAAATCCGCTTAAAGATGGTCATGAACCAGCATGTGGTTGCTGGGAATTGAACTCAGGACCTTTGGAAGACTAACCAATGAGCTAAACCACTGAGCCATCTTACCAGCCCCAGAAGACCATGTTTTTAAAGTGATCAAAAGCTTATTTTGTTATTAGTTATATTCGATGAAGAATAGGACAAAATCTCAATAAAATATTTTACAGAAGAAAATATTTGTCAAAATTAGGAATAGAAAGTTGGGGGGGGGCTTTAGATTTTGGGGGGAGGGTGTTTGTTTTATTTAAACTTTTTTTCCTTATTTTTCTTATGTATATGGGTGTTTGTGTGCTCGAGAAAACCAGAAGAGGGCATGAGATTCCCCTGGAATTGGAGTTACACATGGTTGTGAGCCATATGTGGGTGTTGGGAATTGAAGCAGTCTTCTAGAAGAACATCAAGTGCTGCCAACCACTGAGCCATCTCTCCAGAGACTTAGTTTCCTTTTTGAGATAAAAGCCACATAAAGGTAGAAGGAGACAACTGACTCTACAAAGTTGTATTCTAAACACACAAGTGTGCTGTAGCGCACGTGCACACAGACACACACAGACACACATTGAAGACTTTACCTAATTGCCTTCAGGTATTTCTAAAAATAATTGTGAACTGGATATAAGTATATGCCTTTAATAGCAGAACTTTGGAGACTAAGTCGAGAGTGCTTCACATGTGATGGCAACCTGAGTTTAGAGTTAGCCTAAGCTACACCTTTCTCAGAAACAGTGAGTAATAGAGATGGTTCCTTGGATGAGAACACTGGCCCAGGTTCAGTTCTCAGGATCAACACAGTGGTTCCTAACAATGTTAGCTCTACTTCCAGGGGATTCAACACTCTCTTCTGACCTCTGAATGCACTGGCCAACACATGCACAAAACTCACACACATTCAAACAAACAAAAAACACACAAAAGAAATTAAGAGCTATATGATCAAGAACTGCAAAAGTAAAATTGAGTACAATTCAGTTCAATAAACACAGAAAGTAGGGAGAACAGATTAGCTCTTTTAGAAACAAAATTGAAAGCTTACAGAGATAAATATCATAATTAAAGAAGCTAGGAAAGAAGACAAGTGGGGAGAACCATTTCTGAAATAAAAGAGATGGCTTCTTCTAAAACAAAAACCGTTAGAAAGGGAGAAACACTGTCCTTTGGGGACCTCCCACACATGCACATATGGGCAACAATAATTGGACTCATGGGGCTAGTAGTAACAAAGGGAAGGCCATGAAGTTAGCAGGGTGACAAGGTGGGGGACACTAGGAGCAGCTGGAGGAAGGTAATGGTAGATACATATGATAAAAATAAATTGCATAAATGTATGAAATGGTCAATGAATGAAAAGATAATTTAGAAGCATGTTGGGCACAGTGGCACATGCCTTAACCTCAGATCCAGGGAGAGAGAAGCAGGGTCAGCTCTGTGAGTTTTAAGTCAGCTGGGGTACAAAGTGAGACCCTTCTCTAAAACAAGAAACAAACGAGGCCCCCACCATTGCCACCATCATCAGCACATCAAGGTATGTGAGATGGCGCCTAGCTCCGTACCCAGCGTCTGCCTTTACAGAGAATATCTGCTCTGAAGTTTGTCACCCTCTTTCCCACTACTTGTCACCCAGAAGAAGAGCGTCAGCTGCCGTTTTCATCACACTTCCAATGTGTCCCTGTTGCCTTCAGATGTGGCAAAATAAAAACTGAGCTGACAGGAACACATTTTTCAAGAACAATGGTGTCCTTTGCCAGCTCAAGAGAGGGGAGGCTGACCTACCTACTAAATAGTCTCTTGAGAGCCAATTTCCTTTTCCCCATGTAGGTATACATGTTAATTCTCAGCTTACTCTGCTTGTATCCCACTCCACAGTCTTGTTTTAAACAGGCAAAAACATTGTCACTGATAATGCTTTTATTTTACCCCCTCTTCACTTTGCTCCTGGAAGACCTGAGAAACCTCAATTCTGAATCCCCAGCTCCAAACATGGAGAGTTTGGAAAGGAGGTCCTGTCCAGTCACAGGGGGTTGCTTAGCCTTTCTGCAGTATGCTCAGAAGCCATGGGACTAGCCACAAGTTCTGGTATGCTAACGTGGGTTAAGCTGTACCACACAAGCAGGTCTCAAGGAGCTGACCCCGCAGATGAAAGAGGAACCAAGTCACGCATGAGAGGCCAGACAAAGAACTCAGAGACTAAAATTTAGCTGGACCGTAGGAAGCAGACAGCGAAGCATACCTGCGCTTCAGTCAACTGAACAAGGTCAAGAATGAAACCAAGTCTCCACAAAGTCTTAAGGATCAAAAGGAAAAACACTGTTTTCTCAGCAGCCACGGGGGAGAAAATGAAAAAGAGGTTGCAAACTTCATGGCTAGGCAGAAAAAGAAAGCGTTTGGGAGAACCCAGTGGCTACATGGAAACCCTTAGAGCAGGCTCACAGAGCTCAGCTGTAGCAGAGGAACTCCCAGCACATACATTCTCACAGCAGATCAATGTGGTTAACTGTGTTGGAGACACTCGCTTCAGAAAACTGCTTTGAATACAGAAAATGCAAAGGAAGATATGAAAAGAAGCCATGGGCCTGAGCCTGTAAGGCAAAGAAACAAATTGTCAAAAGCACCTAAAGAAAGGGACACCCATATCGAGGCTGTTTTCACAAGAGACACGCTCACCTTACAGTGGCTTGGCTCGTTCTTTTGGCTGTAATAACATCATCTCCCATAAAAACCAGAAAGCAGGTCAGTACAGTTAAGGCAAATAGTCAGAAATGCCCCAATATTGCTGTACAACTCCAGGATCATAGTGGAGAATAATAAAACCTCACGTAGCCAACATAGACAGAAGCAGCCTCTGACCTACCAAGTTAGTTGACAGTCACCAAATTACTTGTTACAATTTTTAAAAAGAATGCCACTGCCAGGGATGGGACAAGAATTACAAACTGCTTCGATGTGATATTATAGTTATACTCGTGTTTTCAAAACCAGTCTTTTCGAAGGGGATCACAAATCAAAATAGGCTTAGGAAGTTGAAAAGGAAGCTAAAATCCCTCAATAAAATCTGAACACTCTCACATCCTTGAAAAGTAGTGACAAGTTGCTTAGAAGACAGATTTGGACTTCAAATTCTAGGTATCTCTAAAAAAATAGAGCCAATGAAAAGCACACACATTTTTACCAGAGTAACAGACAAAATGAAGTAGTTGAGGGAGACTTGGAACCTAAAGTAAACTTGGGACTGGGAAGTTCTTGCCTAATCTATCCCCTCTGACCTTCTGCTGAGTACTCGGCTAGTCCAACTCGATCCAATTACCCAAACCATGTCTGATAAGAAAAACAGTCTCCCACTGGAGCACTTCGAGTTTGTTTCTTTCCCCTTTTCTTCGACTGAAAATTTCAGGCATTTTGCAAGTGCAGACTTTTTTGTTTAGATTTTTCTCAGCTGAGAATATTGTGAACTGCCAGGATGTTTGCTATATTTAATCTGTGAAGAAGGCACAAAAACACAGGCACACTCAAGTAAGCCCCAAGAGTGTCCCCCAAGCCACACAGAGCTTATTTGACATTACTCGTCCATCGTTTTTGCGGTTCTGAGGACTGAACTCAGTTCCTGACCATACTGTACAAACAATCTAGCAGTGATCTGCACCTCCTGAATGAAGTTCTGGTTTTATATTACTGGTTTTGGTTCTCCTCCATTAGCAAACACAAATGAGAATTCTATGACATAAAGTTAATGTTCCCAATTGCAAAACTACTACAGGAAGGCAAAGAAAAAAGATTGCATTTAAATAATAGCCAGACAGTTTTCTCCAGCTCTGCTTAGTCTGCTTAATCACCACAAATGTAAAGTTCACTTTAATAGAAATTTCTGATAAAATACCTACAGACATTAAAATTAACCTGCCCGCCACAACTGGCTTTTAAAAAAAAATTCCCACTTGCATGGATGCATTCCTAATGCATGTGCACACAGTTATAAAGATGAAGAGAAACATCTTCATGGTGAAATTTTACCTCTTTTCCTCCCCAAATACTCTATGGCAAATGTCCTGGGAGAGCAAAATGGCCTGCTTCTTGTTCTTATAAATGAAGTTTAACTGCAGCAAAGCAAAAAGCCTTTGTTTTTTGTTGCCTTTGATTACAATTAAGCCCAAGCAGCTGGGGGAAGCCTTACAACTTTATTATCTGGTCTTTTATGAAAAAGTTTGCCTTGTGGCAGACACCTGTACTCCTAGCATTCAGAAGATTGGGGCGGGAGAATTTCAAAGTCAGCCTAGAGTATACAGTGAGACTCTATCTTATAAAAGCCAAGTGTGCTTTTCTTAAAACCAGCCCTTTTCTCATTTATTCAAGTTGGTGAAGGATCATTGTTATAAGAACCTATGTGGCATCCACCATCACTCAACACTTCTTCCTTGAAACCCTCCCTTCCACCTTTGAGTTCTACAGTATCAGACCACCCTTTAAAAAAAGGCAGGAAAAGGTTATCCTCTATAGCCCAAGCTTGTCAGGAACTCCCACCCTCCTCCTGCCTAAGCCTCCTGAGTGCTGTCATTTCCCACAAAAGCTTGTGACTTCTCAGGTACATCAGCTGTGGTCTTCTTTCCCAGCTCTCCCATAACTCTTTACTTCTAAGGCTAATTTATTTCAAGTCTATTTCCAAAGTATCTAGCACTGTGCCTGGCACGAAGTAGGTGCTGGACTACTTGATGAAGATAAAGATAAAATCGAAGGTTTACCTGACAATATAGCAAAAGTAACGCCGGGCGTGGTGGCGCACGCCTTTAATCCCAGCACTTGGGAGGCAGA
>NC_034613.1:43411259-43417217 GCF_900095145.1 Mus pahari | reverse complement strand
AAAAAAAAAAAAAAAAAAAAGTAACAACACTGGCTGAGTGATGGTTAAAGAGATATTTGAAAACATTTCTCATGTTTGAGAAATACACATTCCCCACCATACTGAAGAAATAACCAGGCGAATTTTTTTTAATATAGTTCATTCTGCTCCTCTTTCAAACTGCCGAAGCATCAAAACAATGCTACAACACCAATTAACCAAATCAGGTTTTTTTATGTTATTGCAGTCTAAACCCAGCTCATTATTAAAGGCTCCTCACTTTTTCCTATCCAGACCCACTCCTCTTTGAAATGCAAGGTCTGATCAGTGCCCACTTACTGATCACAAAGAAGATTTAAAGCACTGGGCCAAATACATTCATGCACTACGCCCATGTGATAGTACGCCAGGCAAAGAATATAGTTTCAACTCTCTTGGAGACCACAGTTCACCATGGAAGAAAAAGCTTGCCCATGTGTCCTGACTACAAAGCATGCAGTGCTGGTCTATACAGCAGTGAAAAGCAGCAGTTTGAGCTGAGCCATACAAAAGGAACTTTTGTGAAGTAGCAGTGAAGGAGCACATAGAGGGGACGTCTGAAAAGCTAAGAAAGGAGAGCAGGCAGGGAAAAGTACATTAAGACAGGCTTTCTCAGGATCATGTTGGTTCTCCCCTTCCACCAAGTGCTTCCCAGGGATCAAACTCAGGTTGTCAGGCTTGGTGGCAAGTACTTTTACCAGAGCTGAACCATCTCACAAGCCTGGTAGTAGCTATTAAAGGTAGTTAGGCAAGTACGAGTGGTTATGTTTATTAGGAAACAAGAAGAGGAAAGCTTGATAGAGGGTACCATTAAGAAAGAAAAGACAGGCTGGAGAGAGGGCTGCTCTTCCAGAGATCCTGAGTTCAATTCCCAGCAACCACATGGTGGCTCACAAATGGGATCTGATGGCCTCTTCTGGTGCGTCTGAAGACAGCTACAGTGTACTCATGTGTATAAAATAAATAAATCTTTAAAAAGACAAAGCATGCTCAGAGAGAGAATCTATGCAACAGATGTGGAAGGACTGAAGGTAAGGGATACAGAAAGAAAGAGAATCAGATTTCAGAGCAGAAGGTTATAAATACTGGTTTAGACAGGTAGTTTAACGTGCCTGCAGGACATCAACGGAGATCAAGCAGGCCAGTAAATTGCAATCATTATGCTTCATTCTCCACAGAAGCTGTGGTATAGATCATGTCTCCAAAAAATCCTATTTGCTTTTTTTGTTCTGAGTTAAAATTCTTGTCTGATCTTTTAACAAACCTTTTAACCATTCTTTTTTTTTTTTTTTTTTTTGAGACAGGGTTTCTTTGTATATTCCTGGCTGTCCGTCCTGGAACTTACTCTGTAGACTAGGCTGGCCTCGAACTCAGAGATCCACCTACCTCTGCCTCTCAAGTGCTGGGATTAAAGGCATGGGCCACCACTGCCTGCCCTTACTCAACTTTAATCTGGTAAAACTCAAAGTATTTTCTACATTCATTCCAGTACCTGACTATCTCTAAGAAGTCTTAACCTTTTAAATAGGGAACACCCTCCAAAAAGAATGAACATTCACTAGGAGTTGTCTATTTAGATCATAATTATACACACCCTGCCTCTGCCATGTCACATGCCCCCCTCCAACTGCATAAATGCTATGTAGAATGTGTTTTCTTATGATTAGAGACTAGAAAAAATATCTCCAGTATAAGAATAGACCATTTTTACTTAGCATATATATAGGGTTCTGTCCTAACAGTAAGACAATGCTACTGACAAAATACATTAAATAGGAGTCTGAGCATGTTCTAAACTTTGCAATCTGCATTAGAAAGCTATCATACTTTATAAAAAATGTGATTTGGCATGGAGCAGCTAAAAAGAACAGCTAGTATAACCTATGATTAGGAGCTCTGGCCATGGGTTCAAATCTGTGATCTGCCAAGTCTATATGACCACAGACTTTACTTCTCTGAGCCTCAGTTTCCTTTTGTGTAAGGCAGGAATGAGTACTTTCCTTTCTCGCAGTATGACTGTGAGGATTTATCAGGATCTGTATTTAAAATAGCCTAGTCCATAGCACGTATCAAGTACTCAGTAAGTATCAGCAGGTTCTACTATTAGAAAAAGTATAAAACGTTCATTCAGAGGATGGAGAGATAGATGGCTCAGAGGTTAAGAGCACTCACTGACTGTTCTTCCAGAGGTCCCGAGTTCAATTCCTAGCAACTACATGGTGGCTCACAACAATCTGTAATGGGATCCAATACCCTCTTCTAGTGTGTCTGACAACAGCAACAGTGTACTCACGTGTAAATATAAAATAAAAATAAAAGGTCTTTAAAAAAATCCATTCAGCGGAATTCATAAGGTGTAGTAGAAAATTCTCATTTGAAAATAGGACAGTTTGGGAATCATGTGAGGATGGCCATTGTGTATAGGAAGGATTCTTTTTAAATAAAGGGAGAAAAAAACAATCCTGAATACTTCTTTTTTTTTTTTTTAAAAAAAGATTTATTTATTGTTTTACGTAAGTACACTGTAGCTGTTTTCAGACACACCAGAAGAGGGCATCGGATCTCATTGTGGATGGTAGTGAGCCACCATGTGGTTGCTGGGATTTGAACTCAGGACCTTTGGAAGAGCAGTCAGTGCTCTTACCCTCTGAGCCATCTCACCAGCCCCTGAATACTTCTTGAACGGAAACAGAATAAAGAGCTTCAAAAGAAGAGATGTACTTGAATTACCGAGGGATGAGTTTTTCAAATACATTACTGTTCATATTTCATGTGACTTGAGTAGAGAATCGGTTTCCTAGCATCAGAACAGGGCCGAGGAGCATATCATCGTGGATGACCTAGGTAAATCTTGCCTAGGGGTAAGGAAGGTAAACTCCATGACCTCCTGATTTCTTCTGACATCTGTTAGCTATCTGACACAGGTACCAATTAGTAAAAGTAACTATCAGTGTTAGATCTCAGTGATCTCAAGGGGCTTCAGAAAGGATACATTCTTCAAATACCACTCTCCAGTGCCTCCTCACAACAAATTCAAAACAGCAAACGTTCCTTAGAACTTTCCTTGGAAATCAGTTTTGTCTATATGGTGGACAAGGATAGACTTAACAGGTGGTTACTGCACATACCTATAATATCTCGACACTTGAAAAGAAGGGTCCGGGGGATTAGTAATCAAAGCCATCCTCAGCTACACAGTGAGTTTCAGGCCTGGCAGGGTCACATGAAACCCTGACTCAAAAACCAAAACCAAAACCAAAATATACCTGGTACAAAGTACAGATATGCTATCTTATATGTCTTCAGTAAAGAACTGGAAGTCATTATGGGAAAAATAAATAACTAAGAACTGCAAACAGTTATTTTCCTTTTCTCTTCCTATATCTTGGGCCTATATATTTTATTTATCTAGTTAGTTAAAGTTTTGGGGGGCATGGGGCATGGGGGCGTGTGACAGGGTTTCTTTGTGTCCTAGCTTTCCTGGAGTCCATTTGTAGATCAGGCTGGCCTTGAACTCACAGAGATCCACCTGCCTCTGCCTCCAAAGTGCTGGGATTGAGGGTGTGCTCCACCAAGCACAGCTTTGGGCTTATATATTTAATAAAATAGAAAAAAGAGATAAATACAGTCATATAAAATACCTTTCCCTCTCTGATCTTGAAGCTGATATGGAAATGTGAGAAAAGTGCTTATGGGTAGAGGAGCTGTATACCTGCAGGAACCATCTACCCACATTTCTTGCTCTACTGAGCATTCCCACCTCTGCAAGATTCCCATCCAGCCACCTGTGCCCTACATCAAGCCCTGAGTCAGCTCCTCTTCTATGGGGCAAATGAACACCTTCAGAAGCAACAGCAGGTACTGGCTGAATTTGACCATGAATGCACACAGCAGACTGGACTCCTGCTTTGGCTGTTTTCAGTGGGTACTTGTGACCATTTTTATCTCAAGATGCACAGGAACTGGAGTCAGGATGCACAGGAACTGGAGTCAGGGCAAAAAGGCTCACAGAATCAAATGCTTTAAAAAGCTGCCCAGGGAAGCCAGTTACTTGGTTTTTACATAGTTTAGATATATAAAGCTATTTTTTTATTCTTTCCTACATGAACTGTAGTCCTTTTATTGCTTAGACAAAGCTATACCAGGGAAAGTAAAGATAACTAAAATAAAGAATATTGGTTAATTGGCAGTACCTCATTAAAAAGAAAACAATATAATGCAAGGAAGAAAACTGAAAGCTAAGTTATTTCAGTGCCTGGAGAGAGAATTTAGCAGTTAAGAGAATATACTACTTTTGTAAAAGATTCAAGTTCTGCTACCAGTATTAACATCAGGCAACTCATAACTGCCTATAGCTCCTGCTCCAGGGCAACCAATGCCTTCTCCTGGCCTCCATGGGAAGCTGCACTCATATAAACATACCTGTACACATAAGTAAAACAAAACTAAATCTTAGAGGAAATTTTAAGGGGCTAATGAGATGGTTTAGTAGTTAAGGGCACTTGCTGCTCTTTCATAGGATCCTTTCAGAAAATTACCTGCACGGCAGCTCCAATATCAGGGGAATCCGATACCCTCCTCCGACCTCCATGTGCCCCAGGCATGCACACAGTGCACATACATACATGCAAGCAGGCAAACATGCAGGCGCATTAAATAAACCAAAAATTTAAAATTTAAGAAATCATTTCAAACTGAAATGGATAAATGTTGCTCTCCCAATTCACCAAATGAGTAATTTAAATTCTAAGACTTTGGGTGATGAAGAAGTAAACAACAGTTCAGGCTCCAATACACTCCTCTTTTGCCACTATCCCACAATTCAAGACAGCCACAGTGTCAAGTAGCTTTTGAAACAAGTCGTAACTCTCGGTGCATTCGAGCTGGCAATAGCTGGCTTGAGAAATCTTCTATCAATGAGTCATCCCCACCAGCCTCTGGTAAATCCTTCTACCTTTTATAACAATTTCTTCTCATTGCTGTTTAGTATGTGATGATAAAACAGTATCTACTGATCAGCGGCAAAAGACGAGGAAGGTAGTGACTTGTCTGAGATAACATTAATGCGTCCGTGGTAATTTTCCAGAAAAGAAGGCTATAGGGCTGGAGGTGTCGTTTAGGAGTAAAGCATATGCTCTGCATATTTAATCCATGGATTCAATCTCAAGCACCTAAAAATATTTTCATCTCATGACTTGTCTGCCTAGCATGCTTTCAATTAGTCTTCCACGACATTAGCAGGATTTAATCTGTAAGGAATAACCACAGAGGTGACTACCATTGGTCACGTTTTAATATTAACCAAAAGCTGAGCAGCATGCTTAGTCCTACATGTTCTCTTTTAATCTCAGTAATAACACTGTGAGGCAGGCGTGTGCACTATCCCTTATATAAGAAGGCCAGGCTTAGGAAATGAAATAACTTACTCAGGGTCACCCAGTTAGTGACAGGGATGGGATTCAAGCCCAAGCCTATTACTATTTCTAGGCATTTAACCCTCAATATTATTCCACTCACTAGATCAAGGAGCAATTTGAGTTATTTATAGCACACTACTCCTGGGGTGGGGCTGGGAGGGGGGAGAAATTGACACACCAGTTTATGACATTCAAAACAAAATAGTTCCTAATAGTAAAATTTCTATCCAGTTCTGGTATTTTCTTTACAAACAGGTTCAAATAAATGAAATCTCTATATCAGGGTCCCTTCAGCAGAATCTTGCTGGCATGTGTATTAGTATCTGGGTTTGGTGGCTGATGGTGGGATGGATTCCCGAGGCTATGCCAGTGCCTGGCAAACACAGAAGTGGATGCTCACAGTCAGCTATTGGATGGAACACAGGGCCCACAATGGAGGAGCTAGAGAAAGTACCCAAGGAGCTGAAGGGGGCTGCAACCCTGTAGGTGGAACAACAATATGAACTAACCAGTACCCCCTGAG
>NC_034613.1:43393420-43411244 GCF_900095145.1 Mus pahari | reverse complement strand
GTAGCAGAAGATGGCCTAATCGGCCATCATTGGGAAGAGAGGCCCCTTGGTCTTGTAAACTTTATATGACCCAGCACAGGGAAAGGCCAGGGCCAAGTAGTGGGAGTGGGTGGGTAGGGGAGCAGGGGCACGGGGGGGGGGGGGATAGGGAATTTTCGGGATAGCATTTGAAATGTAAATAAAGAAAATAATTTAAAAAAAAATAAAAAATAAAAATAATTGAAATCTCAGTTGAATACAGCACCACTGACAGATGTATACTTCTGCTTCATGTAATATTCAAAATGATGGCACCAAGTTTCTTAATCCTCTGTCAGTATCAGGGGCAAATACCAGGTTTGACTATAGGAGGCATTATCAAGTGTGCCATTTTATCTTATCAAGAAGAGGGAGGATTCTTATAATGACAAAGAATATGCGAAGCGATAAGGTTTACAGCACTGTTTTCAAGTAAATAGCATTCTCTTATTGCATCTGAATTTGTTTTAAGGACCAGGAAATAAAAATATGGTGTTCTGGTCTCTTTAAAAAGATCAGCATACTACAGTTACATGAAGCAATGAAAAGTCATCAAAAAAAAAAAAGGAAAATCACATTTAAAATCCCCAGGTCTTTTCTATTCTTATTTACAGTTTAGGGTTGGGATGATAAGATAACATTCACAGTTAAGATCTCACTACAACAATGAATGTAATTCCAATTAAGAGGTCAAACAAGAAAAAACAGCCAAATGAAAAGAAATCTTTCAATCAATTAAGTACTTCGTGATAAGTCGGGTGTTGTAAATACCAACTGAGATTACGCTACTTTTCCCAAGGACCAATATAACAGCTGGCCACACTGGTTACTGGTGGTAAAGATAACTACAGGAATATAACTCTAGCGCAGCTTCGGAAAAATTCCTGGAAAATTCACCAAAAATTATCCAAAGTCATATATGCTGTATCATATAGCCAAACCCCAGAACAAGATTCTGTTAGCAAGACTTTCACTTCCCTGCTGACGGGCCACTGTCATCTCAGTCTGTGATGACCCATCCTAACTTTATGATGAAAAGGGAAGATATACCAGAATTATGAAAATTACATTTGAATGAAGATTTGAAACATGATACATGCAAATTAAGCAAACTGCTTATTTTGTAAGTGATCACAGGCTTTAAGATTTTCCTTTTGAGAAGAAATATTTCAAGATATTGATTCACTCCTTTTTGTTGAGTTGTAAACAAATCAAGCTTTGGATTTACTTGCTAGAAAATAAAAACAGCCCACAATTTAAAGTTATAGGAAATCTACATAGTAATACACTTTAAAATAAGAAATTTCCTTCTCCATGAGTTTTAAATAATTCTAAGCTTAAGAGGCAGAAATACCAACTTACCAGCTTTGTGCCTCTTTTAATTTCCTTTTGGACATCTTCAATCGAAAATCCACCAAGACTCTCATTATCAGAATGTGAGGATACCAAAGCAGACGAAAATAGCTATAAATAACATTTGAAAAAATTACAGTTCGCATATAATTACATCAAGACAATGACTAAGATGTTAGACTTAAAAATGAATTTTCTATTAAAATGACACTACATAGTGTTAAACCATTTCTTACAAATCTAACCGTTTTTTTTTCATATTCAGTAATACTAATATGTTAGTTATTAAGATTCTTTCTCGAGAATGGCTTTGAGGTCTCTTGATGGATGCCAATATACTCACCATGCACTTGTGGTGTGCTGCCACCTTCTGGTTTTCAGATATCAGTAACTGTCCACATTCCTTGTCTCTATTTGACTTACAAAAGCCACATTTACGCTGTCTTGTAGACCCTTTCTTCTGTTCAATTGAGCTTGACATGATTTTTAAATTGTTTAGAAAATGCCACTTTAAGCCTCAAGAAATGCTACAGAGAATAAGAACGGCAACAAAATGGTTAATTTCAATTAAAAATTAGCTTATACGTATCACACAAGTAGCTTAATGTCTGACCTAGGTTTTAATACAGTTACTTAAATATTAGTATAGATAAATGCCAAAAACCCAAGATGCCTTCCATACATAACAGATATTAAGAAAGGGAAAAAGAAGTGGGGAGAAAGCAATCAAATCTAGAGTCATTGAGAGAAATCAAAATAAATCCAAATTAGAGGATATGTGAAATCAAATTCCTCTTGCGTGATAAGAATATATAACACAGCTTCATATAGTGGTGCATGGCTGTAATCTCAGCACTTAGGAGGTTCAGGCAAAAAAATCATGAGTAAGAGGCCTGCCTGCACCACAAGGTGAGCCCGAGGACCCATCTCAAAAACATCCAGAGAACCAAGATCACAAAATTAATTCATCCACTAGTATAATTAAAGATAAAAAAAATCAATTTCAAGTTTAGATATATGTCCACCAAGGAAACAGAATGATGAAGATCTAAGAACAATTTAAAACTACAAAGAAAACTACAAAATATTGAGAAAGCTGAATTCTTTAATTGCTTAATTTTGTCCAGTTCACATACTAAATAAAGTATTAAAAGTACAATTAAGCATAACTTTGAAACAATTATTTTTAAAACTTGAAATACCTCAAATTTAAGAAAATCATGTTTTTGAGGCAGAGGCAGGCGGATTTCTGAGTTCGAGGCCAGCCTGGTCTACCAAGTGAGTTCCAGGACAGTCAGGGCTACACAGAGAAACCCTGTCTCGAAAAAAAAAAAAAAAAAAAAAAAAAAAAAAAAAAAAAAAAAAAAAAAAAAAGAAAATCATGTTTTTGACCTTAGACTATTGCTGTTGTTCCTTTTTCTTGTAATGAAATAATAAAGCTTCTACTCTTGTACCATAAAATGCAATCTTTAGGATCCCACTATTTACTAGCCCATTTGATAGTGATCTCCTACATGCAGTAACTTCCATACATAAGTTAGCAGTGCTGTGCAGTGGAAGGAAAATTCTGAATGAGCCTCGCATTTGATCAGATTATAATTATAGGTTGTACAGTCAAACCAAAAAAGGGAAGAAAAGCTGTAACACATAAGTCTACAGATTTGGATCATCATTCTTAACACAGATCATTTAATACCATCACTCAACAAATTTCAAATCAGTATTTTGATCTGTATAATTCGTCCAATTACTGGGAATAAGCGGCTCAGACCCAGGTTGCCATAACACTCATCACAATCAATAGAATCTCAAACTTCTGTCTTCAAATTAGCTTATTCAGTTATTGCCATTTATATACATTTAAATATTCTCAGGACATCGTGCTTAGAGACTTGGCTCACTAACTAGTTGGTAACTCTCTGAGAAGCATCTCTTCATCCTCCTCATCATCCTCATCCTCCTCCTCATCATCCTCATCCTCCTCCTCATCATCATCAGCAACAGCAGCAGCAGCAAGGTATGCGCCATTCAGAGCCATTCACGGTGGATCATCAGGATATAAAGTAATATGAAGCCACAAAGAAAACATTTCTTCTCATTAATTTATATCCACTATTTGCTTTTGAACAAGACTTCAAAGGTCTTGCTGTCTCTCCTTTTCTGGGTTTAACAAACTCTTAGTGCTACCTATAATTTTAAATACCTCAGTCTCCCAAGTGCTATGGGGTACTTCTCAATAATACTGATTTTAGAACACTGGCTATAAACAGTGAAACTGATTGGAAATAGGCAGCAAAGCTTTTAGCATTTAAAAAAAAAAGAAAGCAAAGAAACAAAAGAAACAAAAGAGGAAGTGTGTTTGCATTTGCTCTGGCAAGTATATGTCCACTTGCTTTATGAAAAATATAGCTGCTCCAGTTTTTAGAGCTATGCAAAAACACCAAGATTCATAAATAGCACCCAGATCTGCTACTGGAGTTCTAAATGTGTTTTCTTTACTACCATGCAATGAATTATAGGCACTGTTAAGTCACCATGATATATTCAGCATTTCTCCAGGTCATCCAGGGCAGCTGAAAAGATGCTACATTATAAATCTTATCTTCATAGGCATCTTTAATGTGCTGTTTCTAAACAATCCCAGCACTAGCTTTAAAAAAAATGGCCGAAGATAAGCAAAATTCTTAGAGGGGATATCATCCTTTATTCCCAAAATTGACTCTGAAATGGTACCCCCTCCATTCTATCTTTATTGACTATTGCCTCTTTTTACTAACAGTGTATTTATTCATCTTAATCTTCAGAACCTGCTTTTCTAGATAACACACATATATACTTACTTTGCATTGTAAAACACTCACGTATTTCTTGGTAATTTATATTTTATTTGAAAGTGAACAGAAACACACAAATGTGCAACAAACGATTAAAATTTTGCCTTGCTATGCAATGACTAATTGGATTTTTCCACTAAAATTCAAATAATGCATGTGTGCAGAGCTTGCTGATTTTTTACATCTGCCCTATAAACCATGCAGCAGCAGAGCCCATCATGGAAACAATGACGCCTAGCAAAACTGTCTATCAAAAAAAATACAGATTTTTATCTACTGCCGTCACACTTGTGGTCTAGGGTTAAGCAGAATAAGGACATTCAATCAGCATTACTACGGGGTTCAAAAACATCTATTGAGTGCTTTCGTTTTAATTTAAAGGTTTTTCAAGAACAGGCAAAGCTCAAAGTTCAATACTTTAACCCGACAATGAGATGTTTCAAAGAAAGGTAACATTATGGATAATGTGTAAAGGTAAAAGAAACAACAGTATCTTTATGGGAAATACTGTTTAAATGTCTGAAAAAGAAACCCGTCTGAAACAATGAATGCATTTCCGATTTTCCAAGCTGTGAAGCATCGAGGTAGAAACCACCTGGATGACCAAGGAGGGCATTCGAGAACCAACTCGAGAGCTTAGTCAATGGCTAGTATCTTAAAAGAACGTTTTCTACCGAAAAACAAACAAACAAAACAAAACAAAACTGCAGTTCCGGAAGATGAAAAACCTTCCGCATGCAAGCCAGTTGAAATTCACAGATATAAGTGCGATCCTCCAAAGATAACACGGTCTTTCTCTCAGCAAAGTTGCAGTGAAGAGAAATAAATGAATAGGAAATGTACCGGAAGGGCACCTGAATTTGGTTGCACGATATTATTACATGCTTCGCACTGCTTTTTTTTTTTTTTTTGCGGTTATTCAAAAGGAAACTAAAGGAATTTTCCAGTTGTTTTAAGCCAAAGGGTAGTGAAGAAATTTGAACTGTATGAATAAGACCCGATATTAGTAGGAACCAGAGAAAAATTAAAGGCTTTTCAAACATCAAAAGATTTGTTTTTCACTTTCACCAGAATATCGAAACGAATAGAAACTGCAAAAGAAGGCTGTGCTGTTCGCCCATGTAATAAAGGACCAGACAGGAAACAGCGGATTCTCTCCGTTATGTATTCCCCAATCGCACACTAGCCTCCTAGATCTCCTTCTAACCAAGGCGCTGGATAAACTCGAAAAAGTCTCTTCCTTCCCAACACTTCAGTAGGTTCCTTTCAGCGAGAAAGTCGGGGTCCACCACCCCCACCTCCTCTGATTGTCCTTGGCCAAGTCTCTGGAATTCAGGAAAATATCACCTTCTTCACACTCCTCCCTTCCCCGGGAGTTCGTCCTCTAAAGACTTGACTCTGAAGCATCTCCTTATCCATCACTTTCACCCGATTCCCCTTACTGGGGAGTTTTTCTTTTTCTCCCCCTCATTCCTTAAGGCTCACCCTCATGCCATCCTAACCAATTTTTTTTTCTCTTACACTTCGAAAGTAGTCACCCTCCTTACCACTGAAACCATCTAAGCGACAGCAGAGTTTTTTGAAGCCCCCATCCCAGTTTTTCTCTCATCTGATGTGAAGCCCCCTCCCCCGAAGTCCAGGCTGCCGCCTTAGCATGTCCCTCAGCGCCCCCGCGGCACTAGGTCGCCAGCCTCTGTGGGGAGCACCGACAATGCGCGGCGCCTCTGGGGGTCCCTGACAATGAAGGAGACCACCGCCAGTCCCCCCATAACAACGGGCAGGGGCGGCGGCCTGGCCACCGCCATCCTCTTCGTCTTCTCCCGCCAGAGAGAGAATGGGGGGCCCCTGGCTACCGCGGGGAACTCACCAGTGGGGCTCACGGCTGGGCGAAGGGAGGACAGCGCCCACGAGGGGAGACGGGGAAGGCGGGAGTAGGTTCTTCTGCACTGCCGAAGAGCGGGGCTCTGTCGCCAGGGGTTGTTTCCTTTCATTCGAGGAGAGACAGGCTCGCCGAGCGCCCTTACGTTGCCTCCCTCCGTACGCACACGACCCACAGGACGTTGAGACGTCTCCAGCGCGCCGGGCACTATGATTGGCCACCGAGCCGGGGCGGTTGAAGCCGCCGAAGGACGGCGCACGCGCGCACACCAGCCCCTCAAAAGGTTTGGGGTGCCCCGCCTCCTGCTCGCGCGCGGACCTTCTATTCTCCGCTCTGCCGCCCGGCTGAGGCTTGGGGGGCAGGAGCGGAGGAGACGGAGAAAGAGATTTGAAGAGAAAGCTGGGCACTGGGAGGAGAAGGCGTTGGGTTGGGGCCAGAAAGCCTGGTACCAGGTCCTGGGGAACCGGTTTTCCCGCGATGCAAATGCACAGGCCTTAGCCCTTGCACTTGTTCGTCGAGGCCTTTTTACATCCATTATTTCATTGTACTCTCCTGGCATCCCTGTGGGGTCCTCCTTTCGCTTGATTTCACTGCCGGTAAAGACAGAGCTCCCAATACAGTTTGCCCATTTTGCATGGCCGTCATCGGGCTTATCGTTTTAATCACTCAACCTTATTATTATTATTTGGAGGAGGAGGAGGGAATGTCTTGGAAATGAGGATGAAATACCTTCCAAGTTTATTGCGAAGAAGACTAAGGATGCAACTGAAGCATGTATTACCGTAATAGCTGGCTGGCTCTTTGTAAATGCTGGAGTTCCCATAATCAAAAAAGATGAGCGATTTTCTTTATATTCCACACAAATGAGCTACGTACCTAAACCAGTGCGCTCTCTCTCTCTCTCTCTCTCTCTCTCTCTCTCTCTCTCTCTCTCTCTCAGCTTATTGGAGGCATACTCCTGTCTATGACTCTCAGCTCCCTCACGTCCAGCTCTGTGACCTTGATCACGTTGCCTCTCGTCCCTCAGACTTATCAATTCTAAAATGGAGAACGCAATGGTCTCCCTCACAAAATATTGTGAGAAATGAGTTAATATGTACAAATCACATTAGAATAATGTCTGGGGACATAGTATACTTTATGTGAGGGTCAACTTTGGTTATTTTCTGCTGGCCTCTGCAAGGGAAAACCATTTTTAAAAAGAAAAAAAAAATCTAACGAACCAGCGAGGCTTTAAAAAGCTGTCTTTATTTAGCCATGTTTCCTGCAATGGGAGTGGATTTACACTCTGGATCCAATGTTTTTACACGTCGTTCCATCAATCTTTTACTTTTCTTCATTTCAAGGTCAACCTTAAATTTCATTGCACAAGAAAACAGTAACCATAGCAGTGTAACATTGATTCATTCAAATGAACTCAAGAGGACCTACAAGTCAATCAATTTAGCTGTAAGATATCTTTCTGTAGTGCAGGTGCTGAGCTATCGGTCGGTCCTGATTTTAGCACCTAGACCTGTGCTCCCCACCCTCACCCCTTCCTTCACATCTCTCCTGTGATCTGGAAGCATAGGGCACCAGTTGCTTTGCCCTACCTTGCCTTCATTCTTAAAAGATCCACCTGCTTCCATTGCCCTTTGCCTGGGGTTACTCTCTAAGGCAGTGACTAGAGATTTGCATAGGAAGATCCACAATGAGTATTCCATTTAAACTGTATGTAAATCAGAGGCCTTCTCCCAAGTTTTACAGGTTTATTGATGCCACAATCACACAGATAAATATGTAAGGGAAAATGCAGCACTTGAGCAGCATAGGTCTTTTTGACGCCCTAGTCCCACATTCTTTTTTTTTTTTTAAAGATTTATTTATTATATGTAAGTACACTGTAGCTGTCTTCAGACACACCGGAAGAGGGTGTCAGATCTCGTTACAGATGGTTGTGAGCCATCATGTGGTTGCTGGGATTGGAACTCAGGACCTTTGGAAGAGCAGTCAGTGCTCTTAACCGCTGAGCCATCTCAAAGTCCCACATTCTTACCATTCTTTCATCCATTCCTTCATCCATGCACTCACTTGAACACAATTTAAGCCAATAAAAGTTTGCAAAACGAAGTTCCAAACTGAAAAGAAACAGATGAATCCGACACAAGCCCACTGAGTTCACGGTCTAAATACTGAGGCCATCAAGTAAACCAATACAGAATGATGTGCTAAAGGTGCACGCCTAAGGCAGAGACGTACACTGCTCTATGTGTACAAAGCACTGTGATCAGCTATGGCACCATAATGATTAAGACACAGCTTTTCCTTTCAGCTGCTTACAGTCTACTAAGAAAAAGACAAATGGCTACAACAGGAGATGTAAGCAGTAAGTACCTTACAGACAGGGAGAAGTAAAAGAGTTCCAAGAGCTTTATCAGTGGATTCAGTTACCTTCAGGCCCAGGTGTGGTGACCAGTCCCAATTAGCATGACTGATGGATGCAGCCTGTTATTTCCTGCTCTTAATGCCTGGGGATCTAGCATAGGCCACACTGATCTCCTAGTGATTCACCAGTACCAATCCTCTTTTCCTCTTCTCTTCTCCTCTTCTCCTTCCGGCTCCAGTTACTGTTTTTTTGTACTTCATACTCAGCAATGGCACCAACATCATCTAATACATCCATCTCACTCTGATCCACTTGGCTCTGCCCTGGGGCACCAGTTGCTTTGCTCTAGCTTGCCTCCACTCTCAAAAGATCCATCTGCTTCCACCACCCTGTGCCTCCGGTTACTCTCCAGCCATTTATTCAACAAACATTATAGATGGCTTCTGTATGGCAACTAGTATTGGAGGTTATAGAGATTTGAAAGGGGACATGGCAGCTCCTTACTAACACAGCAAGTGGAGGCTGGATGTGACTGAGGGTGCTCACCTATAACCCCTGCTCTCAGGAATTAGAGGCAGGAGGACCTTGAGATTTCCAAGCTAGCCTGAGCTATGCTGCAAGATCCTGACTCAAAAATCAATGTGCAGCTAGAGAGATGGCTCAGAAGTCAAGAGCACTGGCTGTTTTGGCAGAGAACCTGAATTCAGTCCCTAGGACTCACAACCACCTGTAACTCGAGTCCCAGGGGGACCAATGCCATCTTCTCAACTTCAAAGGCGCCATGCATACACATGGTACACTGACAAACATGCAGGCTGAATATTCATACACATAAAGTAAAAAGGAATAGGGCTGGAGAGATGGCTCAGCAGTTAAGAGCACCCACCGACTGCTCTTCCAGAGTTCCTGGGTTCAAATCCCAGCAACCACATGGTGGCTCAAAACCATCTCTAATGAGATCTGATGACCTCTTCTGGTGTGTCTGAAGAGAGTAATATTGTACTCACATACATAAGATAAATAAAAATAAGCCTTCTGAGAGCGGGCAGGAATGAGTGGGGCTGAAGAGGGAAGAAAAATTAAAAAATAAAAATGAGTACATTTAAAAAAATATGAGAAAATCCCCCACAAACTCATCAAGTTATACAAGTTAAATATATATAAAGTATTTTTGAAGTATATCTCAATAAAACTGAGGGAATAAAAAAAGCTGAAAATAAAGACACAGGTCCTGGCTTCAAGGAATTCTCCATGTAAAAGATGTAGTAAGGCCACTCACTAGGTTTCAGTGCAATAGATGAACTTCTCTAACATAATTACACTCCCCAAGGATTTTTGGACAGTGCCCAGAAAACCAGGAAGTACATCCCTGAGAACCATTCTTTTGATCTGGATCTTTGAGAATAGGTCAAGGGTTCAGGAAAATCTGAATTCTGTTGTCATGTATTTACTAAAAATATGCTCAAAGCTCATGATGAATCTTTTCCCTGTTTCTTGACTTTTTTTTTTTCATCCCATGTAAGTTATATTGTACACTTTGTGGGCTATCTATTTGACTTGATATTTCCATCTTTTCTTACATTTTAAAGATTTGTTTTTATCTATGAATCTGGGTATTTTACCTGCTAGTATGTATTGTGCACCACATGTGTATCTGGTGCCTATAGAGGCTAGACAAGGGTATTGGGCTTTCTGATATTGGGCTTTCTGATATTGGACTTTCAGGTGGTTGTGAGCAGCCACATGGGTTCTGTGATCTTGTCACCTGTCTCTGCAAGAGCAGCAACATGCTCTTAACCACTGAGCCATATCTCCAGCCCTGAATCTTCCATCTTCCTTGGCTCAAAGCAACAGTTCCCTAGATCTGTCTCTTGGATGCTGTGTTGGTTTCTTTTAAAGTTTCCTTCTTTCACTTTATGATATAAGGCAGAATTTTCCCACAACACAATCACACCCTGTGCTGGTCTGTTGCTTTTCTGTGCCCAGCAGTTAACATTATGGAAATGAGATCTTGGGAGCCTGCTAAAAATACAGTGGTGGTTTTTGTTGTTGTTCAAATGTTTGTTTGGTACCATCTCCTGGGGAGTCTGAAAGTCAAAATCTAGTACCTGCCTCCTTAAACTTCTCAGGTCTTCTGCTGAGGCTCACATGGAAGAATCTCATAGCTAAGAAACCTCTCCATTCATTTCAGGAAGATTGGTATAATGGTTTTTGTTTTGTTTTTGTTTTTGTTTCTTTCTTTCTTTCTTTTCTTTCTTTCTTTCTTTCTTTTTTTTTTTTTTGGTTTTTCGAGACAGGGTTTCTCTGTGTAGCCCTGGCTGTCCTGGAACTCACTCTGTAGACCAGTCTGGCCTCGAACTCAGAAATCCACCTGCCTCTGCCTCCTGAGTGCTGGGATTAAAGGCGTGCGCCACCACGCCCGGCTGGTGTAATGTTTTGACTGCAAGCTAAGTATGTCCTATGTGCCTATGAGCTTCTGGGTATACTCAACACTGGTGGATCACTCATTCGTTCACCAAAGACACACCAATTGCCTCCTAGACATTAGAATAAACATGGACTTGGGAGGTGCAGTTGAGGAGGTTACCTGGAGGAAGCACATAAATAAATGGGAACTTTTCACCCATGACAGACATGTCACCTCTTTTATTTTTATTAGTTTTTAGTTTTTAGTGGCAGAGGAGACTGAACCCATGCCTTTGTTTGTTCTCCCACAGAGCTACACTCCCTGGTCATAGTCATGGTTTTTAATACCAAACATTTTTATATTTCTCATTTTTTAAGAGATTTAAATTGCTTGGGTTAAATATTGTAGATGTTCCGGTGAACAAACATGTGATTTCTCTGTATAAGATGTTGTCTAAGAGAGAAAGGAGCCTGAATGTGAATCATTATTTGACCACTCTGAGCCTTAATTTCTACATCAGTCAAAAAAGAAATATCATTTACAAGGTTCCAGTGCACAAAGACAGAATAATGATTTAAATCATGTCTCTTTCTCCAACAAATATGACAGCTAGTTTTCCCTGCTCCGCTGGCTGTCATCCGGCAACTTCACTGAACTCCACATCCCCACTAGTGTTAGCTCCCAGCATTGTACAACTCATTTTGTCTTCCATGAAGTTTATCATTAAGGCTCTGCAGCATTCCTAAGTCTGTCCAGTCCATGCGGCTCTTTGGCTCTTTAAGAGCTAGGATTTCGGGGCTGGTGAGATGGCTCACTGGGTAAGAGCACCCGACTGCTCTTCCAAAGGTGCAGAGTTCAAATCCCAGCAACCACATGGTGGCTCACAACCATCCTTAACAAGATCGGACTCTTCTGGAGTGTCTGAAGACAGCTACAGTGTACTCACATATAATAAATAAATCAAAAAAGAAAAAAAAAAAAAAAACAAGAGCTAGGATTTCGAATGGACCTAGTTGTTGATATACCTTCTTTGGCAATTGGAGGCTTAGTCTGATTGATACAGCCCCTGCCCAGGAAACTAGCTATGGTGGATAGAGGAATGATTTGGGGAGATATGGACACCTGGTAAAGTACTGTTGAATAAACACAGAAGCTGAACTTAATATATTGATGATGATACCGGGGAAGTAACTGAAAAGCACAGTATTGCTATCTGCGCAAGGAGTTAACTGCCAATGACAATGTAACCGACAGTTACAATGTAACAAAGTAGTTTCTGTTTATATCTCCTGTCTTCTTTTCCACTTAGGGGTTGCCATTTGTTGCATTTTACTGAGAAAGAGATTATTGAGCAATTAAGTAACTCTCCCAAGATCACAGAGACAACAAAAGGAAGAAGCTGATTCAAAGGACTCCAAAGCTCAGGTCCAGAGTGAAGCTTCTGGGAGGGGGGATGCAGCTCCCACAAGCTGTTCTCTAACTCTCACCCATGTAGTGACACACACAGAAATGTCCCCAGCTCTTTTGATAAGTGAAATAGAGACATGCGAATTTTTGATTCATTACACATCACTCCTCATTTCCTAGAGCTCCTTTATATAATTTTCTTTTAAAAATGTTATTGCATTATTTTACATGTATATCTGTGTACCACATGCATGTCTGGTATCCAAGGAGGCCAGAAGTGGGCATTGGATCCCCTGGGACTGGAGTTACAGCTGCTTTTGTAGGTACTGGGAATCAAACCCAGGTCTTCTGGAAGGACTTCCAGAGTTTTTAACTTTTAACTTCGGAGTCCTTTCTCCAGCCCATGGGGCTATGCATTTATCTAGTAAGGCTGTGGTGTACATAAAATGTAAAAGTTTGAGAATCATTGACTGTCTGCCATTACAGTGTAGTACATATAAAATTCCAGGTGCCTCATCTGTTTGTAACATTGGGGAAGATACAAGAAACTTCATTCAATAACATCAATATCACCGGGTAGTGGTGGCACATGCCTTTAATCCCAGCACTTGGGAGGTAGAGGCAGATGGATTTCTGAGTCCAAGGCCAGCCTGGTCTACAGCGTGAGTGAAGTCCAGGACAGCCAAGGCTACACAGAGAAACCCTGTATCGGATCCACCATGGAGAGCTATGGAACAGGCCTTTGCCTAATGAGCTGGCCACCTAATCTCCCGCGGAAGGCCTCTCAGTGCTCACAGACATGACCACCAAGCCAAGGACTCTGTTCCCTATGGGACCCAGCTGGAGTTCTCCCCCCTTTCCCTTTGGCCCTGGACTAGATCCATCTGGAGGGCCCCCCATTCTATTATCAGCTCTTCAGCTGCTCCCAGCACCACCTGGGTGTCCAAGAGTCTGAGAACCAGAAGGTCCTGGCTTCCCTGCAGGTCCTGGGTCCCTTGAGCCAACTCTGGCAGTCTCCAGGAACCCCAGACTGTGCTCCCCCACCCCGGGAGTGCTGTCCAGTCCAGGGGCTTCCTATATCTCAACACCTGCCTGGTGCCAGCGTGGGGTACGCACAGTCAAAACTCCTGTGTTGCGGAAGTGGGTGGGTTGGGGAGCAGGGTGGGGGGGATGGTATAGGGGGCTTTGGGGATAACATTTGAAATGTAAACAAAGAAAATATCTAATAAAAATGGCTTTAAAGGGCCAGAAAAAAAAACCCTGTATCAAAAAACAAATAATAATAATAATAACAATAATAATATCAATATCATCCCCAAACACAGGATTTAGTAAGGATATGCACTAATATGTGTTGCTGCCACTGGCTTTCATCCTACTTTGATTGTTGGTTATATAATATGACCAAGTTGACAGATCTACATCACCTCAAGGGTTGTATAATGATAAAACTAGAATACAGGAGAAATTGTATCTGGACAATATTTGTTAGGGATCTGACATTCCCAATGAATCACAAGACATGGAGACAAAGAGCAGGATGAACTTCACACAAAAGTGTTTGGCTCACACCTGCCTGGTACTCCAGCTTTAGAATACCCGACAGCACCACTTTTACATGCTCACATGCCTGTGTGTCACACACACACACACACACACACACACTTAAAAAGTAAAAATAAGTTATAGCTTTAAAAATGTTATTTTAAAGAAAAACAATGTTGATATTTTCTGTCCCATAGAACTCCTCAAATATTAGCTACAAGAGTTAGTTTTAGGGGTCCAACAAGATGGGTAAAAGCACATATCTCCAAGCCCCTTGGACTGAGCATATGCCTCAGTACTCATCCATTAAAGAGGAGGGTACTGTATAAACTGAGGACACAACTGCTCCATGGCATAGTTAAGAGGCAGGTTTTTAACTGGAGATGTGTGTGTGTGTGTGTGTGTGTGTGTGTGTGAGAGAGAGAGAGAGAGAGAGAGATTAACCTCAGCTGTAAGAGAGAGAGAGAACGTATTGAGAATAGCAGGGTTACAAGAATGAGTAGCTCTAAGGTAGTCTAAGGTAGAGGAGTGAGAAGGCCTAGGATGCTACTAGCAGGGACTTTGAAATTTGTAACAGGTACTTGTGATCTTATGATGTGCTTTGATATGCTAATAGTTGTGACAGGTAACCATATGTCCCTTCTGCTAGAGATAAGGTAAATGACTCCTTTCGACAGCTGGGAACCAAAAGTTCCTGGGGAATACTGGCTTTTATCTAATCAACAGAAATCCTCCTATAGTCCAAGTTGAGCTCATATCTGGAGGGTTGGACCGCCTTTTGGTTTTGGGGGGAATTGGGCTTACCCTCAGACCTACTCGATGGGGGCTAATTCTCACAAGGTCTCTGACTTCCACGTGGGTGAGCATGCCTGCACACTTGGACACATACACACTAAAGGAATCGTAGAAGAGTTAACTTTGCAGTTACTGATTTGGAATCATTTTTCCCTTATTCTATGGACAAGTTACTGAGTGTCCCCCAGCTTTTCTGGTAAGCGAAATAGTCAATCCCAGCACTCAGGCAGAGGCAGGCGAATTTCTGAGTTCGAGGCCAGCCTGGTCTACAAAGTGAGTTCCAGGACAGCCAGGACTATACAGAGAAACCCTGTCTCGGAACAAAACAAAACAAAATAAAACAAAACAAAACAAAAGATTCAGTTTAAGTGCCACCCCATGTGTCCCTAGAGCCTAGGTGAGGCTTCTTTCCAGTTTGTCGCCATCCCAGACTTATTATTGTCCATGTTTTACTGAACTTACAAGTGATTTCTTCTGCCACTCCCACTAGACAGTGGTCTGTTTGAGAAAAGGGACCACCACATTCTACAGCTTTTTGTATTCTAACCACCTAGCATACTGTTGGTCTAAAGTTCTCAAATCAATACGTGACAGCTATTATGTTTGAAAACATTTCTCCAGTCTAAGACTGCTTGCTGCCATATACTCTGGGCTTGGGATCCTGTACCTTCCTGTGGTACTAACAGTCACACAAAGCAATTTAGCATATAATTGCATACAGCACGCAGGCTGCTTGTTATTTTCTAATCGATTCATATGTTAATTCACCAATTAGATTGTCTTCCTCCAGGCCCCAAGGGAAGACATTATTATGAATGGAAAGTAGATGATCCAGGTGTAAGTCACACTCAGCTGTCAATCAACTCTGCTTCTGTCTGAATAGCGGTCTTGTGAATGCTATTGTTAGTCATCAGAGGTGAAAGCTGTTCCAAAGCTATTTCCTCTGAATTGAAACATTCCATCCTGCTTGGAAGAAGGGGGCTCACAAGACGCTAGACCTAACAAAACTTAAAAGACTCAGGAAGCTCAGAAAGGTGGGACAGGAGGCCACACCCTAGGGGTTTGTACTTCGGGGAGGAGAGACTTCTATGGAGCTGCCTGCAAGCAGGCAGGGCAGTCCAGAAATGTCACCTTCGGGAGCTCTCACCCATGCTGGGGTCGGCTTTTCGATGATGCAGTTGCTTTCGAGTCATCTGAGCTCCTTCATAGCCCCGTAAAACTCATTTCAGGAGTGCTTCACTTGAGTGGAATCATTTTTGTTGTTGTTGTGCTGTCATGAGTATCCTGTCTGGGATGGATAGAAGAGTGCCACTTCTGGGGAAAACTCATACAACGAATGCTAATACAAAGGCAGAATCAGTTGGGCTATTGATCATATGTGCTGAGAAGTATGCCTTCACAGAGTAGTAGGTAATATTCTTTGAGGGGCTGGATAGTTCAGTGATCGAGCGCACATCCCGCACTTCCAGGGACCTGGAATTCACTTGAGCGCCTAGACCAGGTCACTTCCAAGGGCTTGAAGCTCCAGCTTCCGAGGCATCGGGCACCCGTGCTCTTAGTGAGCACCTGCCCCCCTGTGCACATCCTCACGGACAGACACATCCATGCAATTTAAATCAGTAATAACACTTACAAAGAAACACTTTTAGAGCCAGAATTGGTGGCATGTGCCTTTAAGCTCAGCACTCTGGAGGGGAGAGGCAGGCAGCTTACTGAGTTCTAAGACAGTACAGTTTGCATAGCTAAAGGTCAGCCAGGGCTACTTAGTGAAACCCATTCTCAAAAAGGAAAAAAGGAGGAGGAGGAGGAGGAGGAGGAGGAGGAGGAGGAGGAGGAATATTCACATTTTAATAGCAAATGAGAGGACATATACAACTAGACGAGGGAGTTCAACAACCAAAGTAGAGCATGCTGAATGGTTTAATTTTACCAAGGAAGAGGGGGCATGCGAAAGCACACGTGGAAACTGCATTTCAAATTCCACCGTGGTTGACAAATACTTGCAAATCAGTTAAATGTCTGTTACATTTATTTGATGTCTGAAATTAAAAACTTTAAAACCACTAATGTTCAAGGGAAATTGGTGGCCACTAATTTAGCTAAGGCACACTGTATAAACAAACCTGCATTGTTGTAGTGTTCCTTTGGATACTTAGGAAATGGAGTAAGGTTGCCTTTCCCGATTTAAGCTTCACAACTACATTTCTTGTGAGTGAACAAAGGGAAGTTAGGGTGTCAGATGTGTTGGTCTATGCCAGTGTCCAGCTGGTTCTGTCAGATTTCAAGGAAGATCATGCTTTCAACTGTATGAAAAGTTATAGCTGGGCAGTGGCAGCGCACGCCTTTAATCCCAGCACTCAGGAGGCAGAGGTAGGTGGATTTCTGAGTTCAAGGCCAGCCTGGTCTACAGAGTGAGTTCCAGGACAGCCAGCACTATACAGAAAAACCCTGCCTCAAAAAAAAAAAAAAAAAAAAAAAAGGAAAGTTGTGTGTCAGATTCTGTTTCTCTGACCTTTTGGGCACTTTTACAATTTGGAAAAAGTGAGTTCCAGATCATCCTGCTTTCTACAAAAAGCATAAAGAACCTGCTGAATGCACAATGCAAAAAAAAATTGTTGACATCTTGTCCAAGTACAAACTAAACTTTGCTCTTCCATTTGCATATTCTGCAGATGGGGAAAATGTAAATTTTGGAAATCAGACAGCTTTAGAACTGAAAATAAAATGTCACCAGAAAAGGGCAGTCAAGTTAAATAAGACTTTCAAAAATCCTCTACAACTCTAAATTAATTGGAATCTAGGTTTGATTTTACAATTTCATGATAGTTCTGTACCTTGACATAGTTTCTCTAATTAAAAGAGAAAGTTCACTTAATGGTTCCATTGGAAGTAATTTGTGGACTTCAAACATGATAGGATTCAATATATGAATAAAATTGTATGATGAATTTACAGAATCAGAAAAGCTATTAGGCAAATAACTGGTCGATTAAAAATAATTTAAAGGTACCTAAGAACAGAATTTTTTGGATGATCTGTAAAACAATTCCTGTAAGTCTGAAAACCTGTTTGTTGTGATAGCCAATATTGATTGTCAACTTGATAGCATTAAGAATCATTGAGGGCTGCCGGGCCTGGTGGCGCAGGCCTTTAATCCCAGCACTTGGGAGGCAGAGGCAGGCGGATTTCTGAGTTCGAGGCCAGCCTGGTCTACCAAGTGA
>NC_034613.1:43374986-43393405 GCF_900095145.1 Mus pahari | reverse complement strand
AAAAAAAAAAAAAGAATCATTGAGGGCACAAAACTCTTGGCCCGCTACAGGGGTGTTTTGAGATTGAGGTAGGAAGCCCTTCTGTAACTGTGGGCAGTTCTGCTCCAGGGGCTGAGGTCCTGGACTGAATTAAAAGGAGAAAGCAACTAAATTTGGTGGTACATGTTTTTAATCCCAGCCCTGAGGAGGCAGAGACAGATGAATCTCTGTGACCTGTGACTTCAAGGCCAGCCTGGTCTGTATAGTGAATTAATTCCGGGCTAGCCAGGGATATACACAGTGAAATCTCTGCCAGATAGGAGAGCAGAGAGAGGGGGAGGAGCAACCTCCTTCCCTGCTTTGATAAACTGAACCCTCAAATTGAACCAAAACACACTCTTCCTTTAGTAGCTTTGTCACTTTGCTAGGCATTAGGTCACAGCAATGGCAAAACTAACTAACACTTTAACCCAGGGTCCCCAGATAGACTAGGCACATCTATTACCGCTGGGTTAAACTCTAAGCACCCCAGACCCTGATGGGGGAAAATCTTTTTATTTCATATTTAAGTATTTTTAGACTAGTGGTCAATTTTGGGTGAAATTTTGAACATGAGGAGAGGGAGGGATGCAGTTGTACTCTTTTGCTTGGGGACTTCCATTTGTCCCAGTACTGCTTGGCGTAAATACCATTTTTTTTTTTTTTTTACTCATTGATTTGGCAACATTCGTGAAAATCAATTGTTCATAAATGTGAGAATTGCTTTCTGGACTCCCAATAATATTATATTGATTCATGTATGAAATTTAAGCCAGTATGATTAAATATAGTGGGTATATTTTTGAGACAGGGTTTCATGTAGCATATGATGGCTTCAAACTAATTATGTAACCCAGGATGACTTTGAACTTCTAATTCTTCTTCCTGTCTATTATCTAGCTAGCTAGGTATGTGTAGGTCAGGGAGCAACCTGTGTGGAATCCATTCTTTCCGGCCACTCACATGGGTTCTGGGGACCTACCTAGGTCACTACACTTGCAGGGAAGAACATTTCATCTTCTTTTTTTGTTTGTTTGTTTTTGTTTTTTTGTTTTTCAAGACAGGGTTTCTCTGTATAGCCCTGGCTGTCCTGGAACTCACTTTGTAGACCAGGCTGGCCTCGAACTCAGAAATCCNCCTGCCTCTGCCTCACATTTCATCTTCTGATCCATCTTGCCAGACCAGCCTGGCTCCATAGCTAGTTTTAGGCCTGCTAAAGCTGCATAGTGAGACCCTGTCTCAAAAAAAGTATAGAAATCCTTGTGAATTCTACATGCTTCTGTATAAATTAATCTTGAAAGTCAAATCGCTCAGTTATTCTGTGACAAATTCACCTGGTTGTGTGTATTCCTTTTAAGAGGTTCTTGGGCTTAGTTTAAAGGTTATCTTGTCGGGGATATTTTTTTTTTTCTATTTTCTCAGGGTTGTTGAACTTAACCCTTCATTTCCTCCTATGTCATTGTCTGGTTTCAGTTTCAGAGTGATACCAGCATCATGAAATGAGATTCTACATTATGGAGGGATTTGTGAAGTTCTCAGGTGCCAATAACATCTACTTGTGCATCTTTCTTTGGAGTACCTTTGAAATGGATTCCGTCTCTAATCACTGCATCTAGTTAGATTTGCTTCTGTTTTTTTTTTTCTTCTGTAAGTTGTGGTTCATAATTTTCTATTCATTTTTCCATCTCATCTAAGTCATCAAATCTGCTGGCATTTTGGTTGTCTTTATGACACCCTTAGACTGACCTCATCTCTCTCATTCTTGTTTTGGGGTTATTGATTGAGCTTTCTCATTTTCCCCCCAATGTTTTCATTTTTTTTTTTTTGAGCTGTGCAAAAATTTTTTTTGTCTCCATTGGTTTTTCTCAATTCTTTTTCTATTCTCCATTTCATCAATTTCTATTCTTTTTCTGTTCTTGATTTCATTAATTTCTAGTCTACACTACCCATTTCTACTTGCTTTGTGTTTGCTCTGTTCCTGTTTATAATTTCTCCTTGAATGCTAGATTATCTCCTTTGAACCTTTATTCTTATTTTCAGTAGTTTTACTTTTTGTTGTAGCTCAAACCAAGGGCATCACATGTACAAAACACTCTTATTCAGTTATAGCCTCACCTGAACATTTTTTAAAATTACACTTATTTACTTTATTTTAGTGTGTGCACGTGGGTGCAACACGTGCCACAAGGGTACTGTATGGAGGACAGAGGACAGCATTCAGGAATTGCGGCTTTCCTTCTACCATATGTGTCTGGGAATCAAACTCAGGGTGTCAGCTTTGGAAATGAATGTCTACCCATTGGGCCGTCTTGCCAGCCCTGAATATTGTTTTTGGTTGTGGTGCTTGTGTTTTTGTTTTGTTTTTAGACTGTACAGCCCTGCCTGGCTTGGAACTCAGTATGCATACCAAGATGGACTCAAACCCATAGACCCACCTGCCTCAGTCTCCCAAGTGCTGGAATTAAAGATGGGCACCACCTCATCTGGCCCCTGGATCTTGTTTTATTTATTATATTTTATACACATGAGTGTTTTGCTTACATGTATGTATGTGCTTCATGTGCACCTGATGCCCACAGAGGTCAAAAGAGATGTCAGAGCCCTTGAAACTGGAGGTACAGGGGGTTGTGAGTCACCTTCTGTCTAAGTGCTGAGAATTAAGCCCATGTCCTCTGCACCACCGAGCAATCTCTCCAGCTCTGAATCTTGTTTTTTCCTTAAAGCAAGTGTTTATACCTATAAAGTTGCCTGTAAATCTTCTTTTAGCCATATCCCATAAATGTTAATAGATTGTGTTTGCATTTTCATTCATCTGAAACTATTTTACAGTTTCCTTTGTGGCTTCTTCTTTGTCCCATTGTTTACTTAGGAATATGTTGTTTAATTTCTACACATTTGTGTATTTTACAATTTCCTTATGCTATTATTTCCTAACTTCATTCATTGTGATCAAAGAATATACTCTGCATGCTTTCAATCCTCTTAAATATATTTCAAGTGTATCTTATTTCAAGACTTAACATATGGTACATCTTGAAGAACACTTCAAAAGAATGTGTATTTTGATTTTTTTGCAATAAATTCTACTTATTACAATCTAAGATTTCTATTTCATGTGGATATAGTGACACATACCTATTATCCTAGCACTTCTGAATCAGAGGCAGAAGTGTTTCTGAGTTCAAGGTCAGCTTGGTCTACATAGGTTTGTAGTAAAACTGTCCCAAACAAACAAACAAACAGCAAACAAACCTAAAGGCCCCAGGCTGTTGAGATGACCCAGAAGTTAAAAACACTTGCTGTTTTTTCAGAGATTCTGAGTTTGATTTCCATCACCTGTATCAGGAGCCTCACAACCAACTGTAACTCCAGTTCTGGGGGATCTAACAAAGTCTTCTAGCCTCTGAGGGCACAAGGCACACATGTAATGCACTTACATTCATGCAGGCAAAATGTTCATACATATAAAATAACCATAAATAAATCTCTTTTTAAAAGACACAATAATGGAGCCAGGCAGTGGTGGCACATGCCTTTAATCCCAGCACTTGGGAGGCAGAGGCAGATGGATTTCTGAGTTTGAAGCCAGCCTGGTCTACAGAGTGAGTTCCAGGACAGTCAGGGATACACAGAGAAACCCTGTCTCGAAAAACCAAAACAAAAAAACAAAACAAAACCAAAACAAAAAGAGCAACCAAAGAAAGCAAAAACAAAACAAAACAAACAAACAAACAAACAAAACCACAGTAATTGTGTGTAGCTAATTGGTAATGTGCTTGCCTAGCATCTATAAGGCCTTGTATTTGAATCCTAGCACTGAAAAAAAGAATTTTACTTCCTTGACCTCTAACTCAACACATCATGGAAAGTTCTATACTAAAATCTCCCACTATTGGATTTTTACATCTCTCCCATAACTGGTATAAACTTTTTAAAAAGCATTTCATCTTTTACATTTTCCTTTATTTGTGTTTGTATGTGTGCCTGAGTGTACATATGCACACTGTGTTCATGCAGAAATTCTCTGAGGTCAAAAAGGACTCTGGATCCCCTGTTACTGGAGTTCCGGGTGCTTGTGAACTGCCAGGTAGATGCTGGGAACTGAACCTGGGCCAACTGCAAGAACAAATGCTTTTAACTGCTGGACCATTGCTACAGCACACATTTTGCCTTATTTTTAATTATCATATATCTGTTATACATATCAAAGTTGTCATTGCATCACGTCACGTATTTTGGTACCTCATGGTGGATATACATGTTTATATTCAGTAGAGGTTTTTTGTTGGATAAACTTTTAATTAACATGTTACTGTAATTAATAGGGTCAGATTCTGCATTTTTGCAACCTTAACAAACTAGACTCAGCCATAAAAGGAGATTTGTTCCATGAGGTCACACACATGGAACAAAGAGATCCAATAATTCCTCAATTCTATGTTTGGGGACCTGAAATGAGGTCTATGTAGAGAGGCGTGGGTTTACACAAGTAGGAAGTCTTGGGCAGGGTCTAGTTTCACCCATCATTAACTCACCATTGTCTTGGCTTTGTCTCATCCTGCAGGATGGTCTCATAAGTTATCAGAACTGTGTGATAATTTTTACTGGAAAACCAGTTCCTCCTCTGGCTGGCACCAGGCACCCAACCCTTTCCTTCTCCCAGCTTGAGACTCCTAAGGAAATTCCAAGTTCTTGAGGTCCATTGTTTCAATGGTCTGATAGCCGATGTGAGGGGCACAAGTGTTTCTTTAGAACATCCTCCTTCCTGCCAGCTTGGTTAAAAATACACAATATTCTTCTCGAGTTTTGATGTTGTTGTTTGAGCTGAGGGGGTCTTCTTTAGTTGCCCTAAATACCAGTAACAGTCCAGCCTTACCCTCCCTAGCTGGGACCACAGGCACAAGCCACTATTCTTTCCATGGTGTTTTATTCAGCTGATATTAGCATCTCCACAGCAGCCTTCTTTGGCCACTATAGCTTTCTCATGGCCACCATGTACAGGATGTATCTTTCTCCATCATGTGAATAAGTTTCTGGCCCTGCTCTGCTTTGTTAATAATCTATTTGCTGTTCTGTGCACAAATTCCATACCATATTTCTAAATGGTTATCCACACTGTTCTTAATTATCTGTGGGAATTCTTTCTGTATTTCAGATACCAGCAGGCCCATTGCCACTTAGCCAATGACAGTTTAGTCTCTCACTTCCTGAACTGTTTTGTATTCCCTCCGTAGACTCTTTTAAGAAATGGAAAATTTCCCATTTAATAGTTTCATTTATCAGCTTCTTTTGATGCCTCTGTTTTTTTTTTTAAGTAATTGCCCTTTGCCTATGCTGCCCATTGAAGTGGCCATCATCAACTTGACATCATCATTCTGCTCAGAAATTTTGTGAAGCTGAAGACAATAAAAAAAGACCAAGAGATCATACATCACCAGTCAGATCAACATGTCAAAATGAAGTACAATGCAGGAAAACCCAAAGGCACTGGCAAGAGGATGCATCAGTGATTTAAAGGCCAAATACTGATGTCAAACACCAGTTACAGGAGCAACAAGAATGCAAGCCAGTCTGGCTCCTGAGAGCTCCTAGTCCCTTGTGTCATGGAGCCAGAAATGCTACTACTGTACAGCAAATCTTACCATGCTGAGATTAATCATAACATTTCCTCCAGGAACTACAAAGCCATCAGGAAACAAGCAGTTGAGGTGGCCACTAGAGAAACCCATCCCAATGCCAAGCTGTTCAAAAAGGCGAAAATACAGAGCTCATGTGTGTGTTTTATTTGTTCTTAGATGTAACCAGAAACGATGCTGTCTGGAGAGAGAATGCTTGTCTTTTGTCAAGGTCATAAGATATTCTCTATGGCTTTCTTATAGAAGCTTATTCATTTACCATTCTCCTTTAGATCCACCATACATTTGAAATTGATATTTGTGTATGATGTGATTTAAGAGATAAATATCCATTTATTTTAAATTATGGGAGTATTCAGAACCATTACCCCTGCTCTCTCTCTCTCTCTCTCTCTCTCTCTCTCTCTCTCTCTCTCTCTCTCTCTCTNTGTGTGTGTTTGTGTGTGTGTGTGTGTGTGTCTGTCTGTCTGTCTGTCCTTTGCCTGTGTCCTTAATCTGTTTATCTTTCTGTGCTATCTGGTTTTATTATTCCAGATTTACAATTGCCCTCAATGTATTACAATGTAATCTCTTCAATATTGTTCTGTGATGTCACACCAATTTGTTTGATTAAAGAAGAGACTTGGCTTTAACCCTGTTAAGACAGTGGAGACTCTAGGTTGGGAGGGGCACTTTCTCTTCCCTCTTTGTGCCCAAGTCTCCAAATAAACAATAGAGAATTGTTGGGGAGCAGCCAAGACAGGGGACAGAGGAAAGATATAGAGTCAGGGCTACGGTGAAGACACAAGTGCACAGGGCAGTAGCTGGATGAGTTTGCCTTTCTCCTAGGCTTGCATAAATATACTAATAAGCCATTTTTGCCTGGAGATACAGCTCAGGATAGGCTCAATTTTTTTCTCTTTGTTATACTTGCATCCATCCCAGCTTTCTCTTACCTTATGGGAGAAGGGAATAATTGTTTTCACTGAATAGAGATCAGACCTATTTGCATCATATTTTGGGTCTCATGTGCCATCATGGGATTCTTTCTAAATGTTATCTATCTGTCTGTCTGTCTGTCTGTCTGTCCGTCCGTCCATCCATCTATCTATCTATCTATCTATCTATCTATCTATCTATCTATCTATCTATCTATCTATCTATCTATCTATCTATTGAGACAGGGTTTCTCTGTGTACCCCTGTCTGTCCTGGAACTCACTCTGTAGACCAGGCTGGCCTCAAACTTATAGACCCACCTACCTCTGCCTCCTTTGTTGCTGGGATTGATGGCATGGGCTACCACCACCTGACTATGAACAGAATTTTTAATTTTTAACATCTATTTATTTATTGTGTGTGTGGGGGGGGATGTTGCAGGCCACAGCACAGATATAGGATTGTTTCTTGTCCTCTGACATACATCTTCCAAGGTTTGAACTCAGGTCATCAGACTTAGCAGCAAGCACTTTTACCAGCTGAGCCATCTTGTTGGCCCTACCATAGGATTTTTTATGGGTTTCTGAATGGCTGAAAATGAAAAAGAAGCTACTCCAGGGGGAGGGGGAGCAGTATGACCTGGAGGCGATTTTTTTTTTTTTTTGGAGACAGGGTTTCTCTGTGTAGTCCTGGCTGTCCTGGAACTCACTCTGTAGACCAGGCTGGCCTCGAACTCAGAAATCCGTCTGCCTCTGCCTCCCAAATGCTGGGATCTGGAGGCGATTCTTTATCAGCCACAGCTTAGGTTGGCCATGACCATTCTCTCTCCATCTTTGGGAATGTCATATTGGTTTGTACTGTACCATCTCATGCAATGCTGGTAGCCATCCACCCCCATCTTTTTTTTTTTTGACAGTAAGGCTGCAGACAGCAGGTACTATTTTATTGGGTCTCAAAAGTTTTAAATACAGAACAGGCTGGTGAGGGGGTAGATGTGGACACACCAGAATTTGAGAACGGATGTATCAGAAGTCACATAATCAACACTTGGGAAGAAGGGTGGTCTGGGGGGAAGAGGTGGGTGCCAGCCGACAGCTGCCTCTGTGTCTCTTACTAACACAAAGTCTTTCATGGTTCTTTCCTGATTTGAAGACAATTAAAAAAACAAAAACAAAAAACAAAAAACAGCCCCCTCTCCCCAAATAAAAATACAAAATCATCTGGGAGAGACTGGACAGCAGTGCCACTGTGCAGGTCTGCCCCCAACCAGCCTTGGGCTCTCCACCCCAGCTCCAATGCTACCCACGACAGAGGAGGTTTCTGGACACTGAAGCAAGCTAGACCCAATTTATACTCCCCAAACCAGGTCTGGAGTTGACAACAGCTTCCTGGTAGAGGGAGAAGGTCTGGCATCAGTGGTGCTGGGCATCCACCCCCATCTTTACAGCTGCAGCCCAGGCCCAGTGCCCTTTGGTGCACAGCTATGGTCATTGAACACTCCTCTATGTCTTCTAAGGCAGCTGGTCACCATGTGTAACTGTGAGGGAAGTCTGCTCCAGATGAATCCATTCTTCAGTGGGTGATCAAACAACCAGGAGGTTAATTGAGCAGACACCTCTGTGTGCAGTTTGGCATCTCAAGGTTAACTGCTTCCATAGAGTGCATTATAGCTTGGGGCTGGCCCCATTCTAAAAGTATTAGACACCACTGTTCTTCTCCAAAGCAAATTGGGAGTTGATGTAGACCACCAGCTCTTGCTCCTTTGGTATTTCCCTGTCTGTTGCTATTTCTTTATATTTATTTTTATTTTATGTTTTTGAGTATTTTGCTGACATGTATGCCTGTGCGTCGTGTGCATGCAGTGCCTGCAGAGGCCAGAAGAGAGTTCAGGATCCCTGAAACTGGAGCTACAGATGGTTGTGAGCCACCAGGCGGGTGTTAGGCATTTAACTTCGGTCCTCTGGAAGAGCATCTACTCCATCTCCCCAGCTCCCTATGGCCAGTTCTTGATAAATGGCTGGGGTTTGGAGCCAGAGAGACTTGTGGTAGAAGTGGATGGCACCCTTGTACTTTGCTTCTTTGATGTAGTAACTACCAATCTCAGCACAAACCTTGGCAATCTATCTGTAGACTTCTCTGCACACCATTGGCATTCTCTTACAGCACCAGGCATTTACTGTAGTCTTCTTTCTTAAAGCATAGTTTCTTGGTTGCTCATGCAAGCCATCTTGGTTGAGTCTTGCTCTCAACTCAGTTCTAATGTTTCAAGACAGAGTGGCCTTTGGGTGTACCTCAGTTGGTAGAGGGCTTGGCTGTGGGAATACATTTTTTTTGCAACCTACTTTTAATAAGGTTTCAACCTCTCCTCTAGCCCATCACCTAGCAGAGGTAGTGGAAGACAAAAATTATTAGGCTATGGGGGAGTGGGCCTGTTTAGCAATAGTTTTTTTGGGGGGGCAAATTTGATATTCCAGTCCAGTCCCATCGCGAACACCAAATATGATTCAGCAGCTGCAGACCAGTTCCTTCAGCAAGCAGACACCAAGCAGCTGTAGTTTGAGCCTGAAGAAACTGCCAGGCTCGGCAACGGGGCTATGGCAAGACCCCAGAAGTAGCAAGCTGCCTTGGGAACCTCAGGAGCAGTTCTTGGGCGAGTTTCTTTCAGTGGCAGCATTAGCACAGGTTGAGCTCAACAATGCTATGTAAGGTGAACCAATACATGGGTGTCGTTAGAGAAGCGAGGTGAAGCAAACCAAACCAATGCTCAATGCTCGTCTCCCATTGTCTTGGGAGTCATATTTATACACTTTCATCCAGGGTCCTTCCACGTGTTTGCTATATCAAAATATCCCTTCACCTGTGTCTGCTTCGGGAAAATATTCTTTCACCGGTGTCTGCTTTAAGAAAATATCCTTTCACCTGTGTGCCTCCAGCAAACCATCATTTGACATAACATGCCAAAGAAAACAGAAGTTTCCATTTCACTTGATTATCAAGGGTTTTTTTTTTGTTTTTGTTTGTTTGTTTGTTCTTATCACATAGGCATCAGTTCCCAAGTCTCATTCAATACATGCTTCTTGTTCTCTGATGGAACAATTTCCCTTGACTCTAGGTTGCTCTCCTTTCTTGGGGAGCAGGAGAAAACAGGAGTGCTACTGCCACTTCTTCCTTGTACTGTCCAGATCAACTCTAAGGAAGCCACCAAGACCTCTCATGAGTCCAGGACTTTATAGTCTTATGCCTAGGTTGAATGGTAAGTTTTTTTTAAAAATAGCTCTATCACTTTATTTTGGATCCACATTTTCCGTCCACAGTATCCTTGTAAACCTGGATGCAGTACAGCACATATATAATTCCAGTACGCCTAGAGCAAGATGGGAGACTGAGAGAGGAGAGTCTTGAGAAGCTTGCAAGTCAACCATTCTGGCTCACACAACTGCAAACAAGAGACTGTCTCAAACAAGGTAAAAGGTGAAGGAAACATTCCAGCTTTTCCTTTGATCTCTAAGGATGTGCACACATGCACACAGCATATGCACACACATCGTAAGAATAGACAGAAAAGAGCTCAGGAGTTGCTGCTTTTGGCCAGTAGCCCTTTCCCCAGTCAGGCTCCTGATCATCGGTTTTGCTGACACTCTCATAACACTTCTGGTAGTCCTCTTTCTTGGTACAGGCTGAAGCCATGATTGCTGTGCAGCACATGGTTCTGGGAACCTCGGTTAAATGCCTCAGAGTAGCACTGCAATGCGTGGTCACTGTTACTGGCATCCAGGGCCCTGTTGCCTTTCTTTAGTTTCTCCACCTGCTCTTTAGCCTTGCCCAGAACCCCACCAAATCAAATCCACCTGCCAATACTGTTCTATTTTTGAGATCGTGTTGGTTATTCTTGGCACTTTTAATTTTCATATTAATATTAAAATTATGTGCCAAATCTCTTTAAATTAGCATATATTAACGTGTAAATTAATGAGATTCTTTGCGACAGTTTCATGTATAAATATCCATACTTTGATCCTGTTCTCCCTTATCTGCCTGCCCCTGATTTCCTTCTATGTTCCCAGTAATTCCCTTTCTGCTTTCATGTCTTTTTTAATATTCAAGATGCCACATGATAATAAATATATAATTTTTTTTCTGAGTCTGTTGTATTTTATTTAACATTATGATCTCGAGTTCTGTCCACTTTCCTGAAAATGACATGGTTTTATTAATGGCTGAGCAATAGTCCATTGTGTCTACACAACACATTTTCTTTATCAACTCATCTGCTGACGGGCACCAAGGCTGTTTGCACTGTTATGGTAAATGGTGCAGTCGAAAATGGTGCTTAGGACTCTCTGGAGACATATGAGCTCAGATTAGCAGGGTCATGTGGTAGCTCTCTTGTTAGTTTGTTAAGGAATCTGCATACTGGTTTCTATACTGCTTGGAGCAATTTACAATCCCAATGAAAGTATATTTGAGGGCTTCTGGGATGGCTCAGAGGATAACGGAACTTGCTGCCAAGAGTGATGAGCTGGATGGGCTGGACTTTATGTGGGACCCACACAAGAGATGGAGAGGACCAACTCTTATAGGTTGTCCTCACACCTTCACTTACACATGCCATGGCATAGGCACACCCACACAATGCACAAACAATGAATAAATGTAATCTAAAGGCATTTTTTAAATGTGGCTGCAGAGATGTTTCAGTGGATCCAACACCCTCATTTGGCTTCCATAAACACCAAACACATAGAGGGTACACATATACGCAAAAATAAAAATATGTAGATTCTATTTTTTTTCTGGTTTTTCAAGACAGTGTTTCTCTGTATAGTCCTGGCTGTCCAGGAACTCACTTTGTAGACCAGGCTGGTCTCGAACTCAGAAATCTGCCTGCCTCCCGAGTGCTGGGATTAAAGTCGTGCGCCACCACGCCCGGCCGATTCTATTTTTTTTAAAGTCGTTCAAACCTGAATTTGGTTTTCTTTTTTTCACAACCTTGCCACTACTGGCTATTTGTTTTCTTGAAAATGGTCATTCTGGGGGGGCTGGGGAGATGGCTCAGCGGGGAAGAGCACCCGACTGCTCTTCCGAAGGTCCTGAGTTCAAACCCCAGCAACCACATGGCGTTTCACAACCATCCGTAAGGAGATCTGACTCCCTTTTCTGGGGTGTCTGATTACAGCTACAGTGTACTTACATATAATAAATAAATAAATCTTAAAAAAAGAAAGAAAATGGGCCGGGCGGTGGTGGCGCACGCCTTTAATCCCAGCACTCGGGAGGCAGAGGCAGGTGGATTTCTGAGTTCAAGGCCAGCCTGGTCTACAACCTGAGTTCCAGGACAGCCAGGGCTACACAGAGAAACCCTGTCTCGAAAAACAAACAAACAAGCAAAACAAAAAAAAAAAAAAAAAAAAAAAAAAAAAAAAAAAAAAAAAGAAAGAAAGAAAGAAAATGGTCATTCTGACCAGAACAAGACAAAATTTTGGTGGTTTACACATGGCTCCAGCTGCATATGTAGCAGAGGATGGCCTTGTCAGAAATCAATGGGCAGAGATGTTCTTGGTTCTGTGAAGGCTCCATAGATGCCCCAGTGTAGGGGAATCGAGGGTGGGGAGGTGAGAGTGGGTGGGTGGGTGGAGGAGCACCCTCATAGAAGCAGGGGGAGGGAGGATGGGAAAGGGGGTTTCTGGGAGGGGGTGATGGATTCTGAGTTTGTTTGTTTGTTTGTTTGTTTGGGGCAGAGTTTCTCTGTGTAGGCCTGGCTGTCCTGGAACTTGCTTTGTAGATCAGACTGGCCTCTAACTCACTTCTGCTTCCAGAGTACTGGGATTAAAAGTGTTCATCACCACTGCCTGGCCCATGGTGGACTCTTATCCCTCTGAAATTGCTTTTGGTCATGATGTTTTATCACAGCAATGGAAAAATAAGTAATACGATGGCTAAAGATGTTGAATATTTTTTCATGCATTTATTGCCCATTTGTGCATTTAAGAATAACCTGTTCATTTGTCCACTTATTAATTGGGTTTCTTGCTCTGTGGGCTAATTTTTAAAATTAGTTTATTTCTTCCTTATTTTCATATGTAAGCATGTCTGTCTGTGTATGAGTCTATGCGCACGTGTGGGGACTGCCTGTGCACATGCAGAGGGCAGAAGATGGCACTGGGTGTCTTGCTTTACCTATTTGTTTGAGATGAGGTCTCTCCCTGAATCTAGGCCAGAAGCCATCAATCCCCACAGATCCTTCTGTCGTCTACTCTCCTAGGCTCTGTGGTTACAGGTGTGTCAGATACCCAGCTTGTTGCATAGGTGCTGGAATCCAAACTCTCTGGTCCTCCTGATTTGACAATAACTGCTCTTCGTTATTGAGCCATCTCTCTCGTTCTGCCCAATTTCTTAAACTTATTTACATATTCAACAGGTACCTGACAAAGATTCTCTCCTATTTAAGTTGTTTCTTCACCTGGCTGTTTCCTTTACTGTGAAGATCAGTTTTAACATTTATTTATTTATTGTATGGGAGTGGGGTACCCAAGCCATAACAACAAGCATGTGAAGGTCTGAGGACAACTTTTGGGAATTGAATCTCTTTCTACACTGTGAACACAAGGAACTGAGGAACTTAAGTCCTCAGGCTTGGGAGCAAATGCCTTTACCAATGAGCCACCTCAGGGGTCCACAGATGCTTTCTCATCTGCTGCAACGCCATTAATCAGTTCTTGCTATTATTTCTGGAGCCATCTGTGTCCCATTCAGGAAGTCATTGCTTATATTTATACCTTTTCTTTTTAATTGAGACGGTCTCATGTAGCCCAGGGTTGCTTCAAACTCACTTCTTAGCTAAGGCTGGCCTGCAACTCCTGATCCCTTCCCTTCTAACACCCCCATTCTGACAATGCAAGTATCCACCAGCATGCCAGCTTTATGTGGTTCTGGGAATAGAACTCAGAGCTTTACACATTTGGCAAGTACTCTGCCAACTGAGCTCGTCCTACATTAGCATCTTGAAGTGTTTCTCTTGCGTTCTCCATTAGTAGTTTCAATGTCTCAGGTTTTGCTGTGGCTCCATGACACAAATGAAAACCAGACTTTGAGGTTTCCCTTGGTCTTCTATCATTATGAAATATTCTGCTATATCTCTAGTAAAGCTTTTACAGAAACACAGCTTCATCAACCTGTTCAGGCTTAGTATAAGCAGAAGGTACCTCTCTCCATTCTTTGCCTTTCAACGTTTAAGGTGGATTTGATGTATGCTGTGTGTAATAGTCTGGTTTAACTTTTACTCTGGCGACCTGGATGATTTGATAGGTATGTTTAATATATTTGTATTAAAAATACCCTTACTGATACATAATTCTCATATTACAGAATTAAGTGTACAATTCAACAGCTTTCTGTGTACTATACAAGCTATGCTTGCATCAGCAGGAGAAACTGTAAGATTTTCCCTCCAGTGGTTTCTTTTCAGCCTATTGCTCCGTTCTTTCTTTTTGCAGAAACGTAGACATTATCCAAAAGGTTTTAGAATCCTTTTGTTTTTAACTGCTGTGGATTGCTAAATTTGAAACAAATTCTTTTGTTTTTAAACTGTGTCCCAGGCTTTTTAAATTCAAGAACAAAAAGGTGAGTGACATCTCACACTCAACAGCATACGTTCATCTTCCCCTACCCTTTCTGTGCTTGGTGCCTTTCCTCAGTCAGTGAACTTAACCCCAATGCTGTGGTGGCTCCAGCCTCTCTTTATCTACCTCCTTTCCTTAGGCTCACCTCATCCCCAGGCAGGGATGTCACCTCAGCTTGAATACATGGGCGAGCCTAGAGCAGTGACAGGAACAGAGGGAAAGGCCTCATCCTCTCGAAAAGGGACCAAAGTGTAGAGTTTGGTGAAATGGGGGCTCCCATACTCTGGGGCACCAAAATGGGGCCCTGGAAGCAGAGGAAAGGATATAGCTCTCCCCAAAAGGAGACTCTGCAGCTTCGTACTTGTTGGGAATAGTCAATGCTTGTTCATTTGTTTGCCCTTCTGGCGCAGGTTACAGAACCACAAATGGGCCACATCTTTCTCCAGCCCAAGCTGTTTGCTGCTGATCCTGACCCGCTGCAGGATAGGCTTCCGGCACTGCAGAAATGTGTTCTTCAGGTTCCCCTTCTCAGGGTTCTCAATGCTCATCCACTTTCTCTTGCAGATCTGCACCAGAGTTGGCATACCTCCTTGAAGGTTCTCATTGTTGTCAGCTTCCTGCACCCACTTTTCCAGCAGGGGCCGCAGTTTACACAAGTTCTTGAAGCTGAGCTGCAGGGCCTTAAAGCTGCAGATGGTGGTCTGGCTGAACACTTCTCCAAAGAGAACACCCAGGGTGAGCCCCCTGTTGGCCTGGGTGTACCCCAAGGTGATCCTCTTCCGCTCCAGCAGTTTGGCAAACTTCTCTAGTTCTATCTGCAGGGCTTTCATGTCCTGAGACTCCTGGGGACTTGGTTCCATCTTCTCCAATGTCACAGCACTGGTGTGGACAGTACAGTGCTCAAGAGAGGCCCTCTCTGAGTTGCTCTCCACTCAAGCTCCTGCCCGGCCTAAGGCTGCAAAGTCTCCAGGCCAACTTGGGGCATTAGTTGCAGTCCAACCTAAGGTTCACAATATGCTACTCCTCCATAGAGCTCTTATGGTGGGTGATGGGTGTCTTAGTTAGGGTTTTACTGCAGTGAACAGACACCATGACTAAGGCAACATTTAATTGGGACTGACTTACAGGTTCAGAGGTTCAGTCCATTATCATTAAGGCGGAACATGGCAGCATCCAGGCAAGCATGGTGCAGGAGCTGAGAATTCTATATCTTCATCTGAAGGCTGTTAGGAGAAGACTGGGTTCCAGGCAGCTAGGACTAGGTTATTAAAGCCCATGCCCACAGTGACACACCTTCTCCACCAGGCCCACACTTCCTAAATAGCGCCATTCCCTGGTCTGAGCATATACAAACTATCACAGTGGAGTACATGGGGAGATCACCAATACCCCCAAGCCTTGTCCAACCCCCAGCTCCATTCCAGGCCCACTTGGGGGCCCTTGGGAGCTTATCCAGTTCGAAGGGTCCACCCAGCCCAGCTCCAGCTTTCCTGACCCATCCTCCCCACTCCCTATGGGAGTAAGAAGATAAAGTCTAAAGCCAGGTGCCAGGCCATGGGGAAGTTGGACACCCCAAGCTGGGGGCCTGATAGAAGAAGGAGTTGGTCACTTAGAGACTGCCTCAATATTGTTTCCTTCCAAGATTCATTCATCTTTCTGGGCTTGATAAACAGAGCAAGGAGTACCCATCTTTATCCAAACCCTGTGGATGAAAATTTCTGTCAAACAAGTTTTAGATTTTAACAAGAGATTCATTCTTTTGAATATCAATGTTGATTAAAACAACAACAACAACAGCATTGATAATGGGGGGGGTGGGTACAAAGGCCTCATGGTGTAACTGAAGCCCAGGGTAATTCCTTTCATCACATTCTGTAAGTGACTCCAGATATTTCACACAATGGCCCTTCTGTTTCCCCATCTTGAATTCAACCTATAACCTCCTCTTTTTCTGCCCAAGGAGACCACATTCTACACTGATGTGGTTCAACACCTTTCAAAGGCTTCCTCTGTAGCTCTTCACCATAACTGTGCCTCCCTTCAGAGTGGTAGTGACATTTTCTGGAATCTGGACAATGTAACAGCTGAAAGTAGTCTTCATTCTCATATGCAAAAAGGAAACATGTGACTTTTTAACACCCCTCCCCATTTGACTTGCATGTCTTCTGTTCCCTTTTCTTTCCCCATTTGTTGTTATTTAGACTAACCTTGATTGAGAGAGGAAGTATGGGGAAAGACAGCTAAAATTAAGGGTCATTTCAGGGATAGCAACAGACCTAATACAGTAGAAGCTTCCAAAATTATATACATATATAAAGGTTCTCTATATGAAATTGCCAAATAATGGGGGAGACAGAGCCTCAACTGGACACCTCTTGTCACCAAATGAAGCTTCCAGTACTGGGACTGGGTTACATATAATTGAGTTGTTGTCCAAACAGGTCCCATGGGAATCCTCAAACAACCCAGTCTATTTCCAAGACTATAGATTGCTCTCCACAAACTGAAAGCAGGGCTCCATTGCTGAAGATAACACCTACACAACTCATTGAACATAGGGAAGTCAAGCTGTTGCTTCCATAGAGCCATTACCCCTATGTGCTAGTCTCTTTGTTACAGGAAGATACTTTGCATGCTACCAAAGGAGAACATAAACACCAATCTAAACACCAAGCTTTTGATCTGCAATGCTATTCTTCCTGCAATATATGTTATGGCAATGGTGTCACAAAACTTGTGGGAGTAGCCAACCAATATGTGACTTGACTTAAGGCCCATTCCATGAGATGAAACCCATACCCAGCACTGCATGGGTGATGAAGAAACAAGAGACTAGATAGCCCAGGGTCCTGGATTAAACTCAAATATTACCATTCTAAACAATGTAGCAATGAAACAAATTCTAAGGCCATTTTGCTATGCTCATAGATCAGTGCCTTGCACAGCCATCATCAGAGGTGCTTCCTCCTGAAAGAGAGGTGGGAACAAATACTGTGGTTGTCTGAAAGAGAACGGACTCCATAGGCTCATAGATTTAAATGTTTGGTTATCAGAGAGTGGTGGCCTTGTTGGAGAAAGTGTGTCACTGAATGTGGGCTTTGAGGTTTCAAAACTGCAGGTCAGCTCTCTCCCTGTAGATAAGGATGGAGCTCCTAGCTACTTCTCCAGTGCTGTGTGTACTGCCACGTTCCCTGCCATGATGATAATGAACTAAGCCTCTAAAACTGTAAGCCAGCCCCCAATTACATGCTTTCTTTTGTAAAACTTCCCTGGGTCATGGTGTCTCTTTACAGCAACAGAGCATTGACTAAGACACTCTCTAAACCAACAAGATTGACACACATATGAACTCTCAGAGACTGAGGCAGCATGCACAGAGGGCCTTTACTGGTCTGCACCACTTGGGAACCTAGAGCTGCAAGGAGAAGTGGACACACACTCCATCCGGAACCCAGAAGTCATCTTCAATGGATAGCCACTTGCAGATGGAAATTTAGTCTTCTCCTAGGATGGTTCACAGAGGAAAACAGCTACTCTTGAGAGCAGGCTGCATGCTCAGCAGCAGAAGGCCAACAGAAAATGAACTCACAGCATCTTTGGAGGCTCCTTGTCTCATAATATAGTGTCTGGGCTCCTTTTCTTTCTTTCTTTCTTTCTTTCCTTTTAAAAAATTTTATCTTGATATTTTTATTTTTGTATTATTTATATATTTTCTTTTCTCCTTTTCCCCACATGTCCTTTGTATATACATTATGGCTTCCAGTTTTGTATTTTTATGGGTTTCCTGAGTCTGTTCCTTGTGCCTCCTCTTGGGCTCTTTTCCTTCCGTTGGTTTGTTTTGTCCAACATTGATGTGACTGTTTTGGTTTTATTTTACCATGTTTTTTTTTAATTATCCTTTAGAAACTTGTTTTTTCATGAGAGACAGGAAGAGGGTTGATCCAGTTGGAAGGGGAAGTGGGGAAGAACTGGAAGTAGTAGAGGGAGGGGAAGCCATAATCATAATCGAGAATAAAATCTTGTTTTCAATAAAAGGAAAAAATGCTTTGTGTTTATGCCACTTCTTGTGTGTGCAAGTACAGATGCATGTGCACCTGGGCATCCACCTCAAGCACTCTTTTTTTTTTTTTCTGTTTTTTCGAGACAGGGTTTCTCTGTATAGCCTGGCTGTCCTGGAACTCACTTTGTAGACCAGGCTGGCCTCAAACTCAGAAATCCGCCTGCCTCTG
>NC_034613.1:43364633-43374861 GCF_900095145.1 Mus pahari | reverse complement strand
TGTGTGTGTGTGTGTGTGTGTGTGTGTGTGTGTGTGTGTGTGTGTGTTTTAAGAGAAACAGAGAGACAGAGAGATGGGTCAGAAGACAGCTTGCAAGAGTTGGTTTTCTCTTCCCACCATGTGAATCCTGGAGGTCAAAGTCAGGTCTACAGGTTTGGCAGTGGTTGCCTTAACCTGCTGAGGCATCTCACCAACCTTTCACCTTATTTTTTGAGGGCTTCTTATCAAACCTGGAGTTTGCTGACTGGTTAGACTGTTGCACAGGAGGCCCAGGAATTCTCCTGCCTCTGCTTTCCCCAAGCTGAGGTGAACCCCACTGTGGTTCTGGACTTATGTCTTCATACTTGCATGGCAAGTATTTTGCTGACTTAGACATTTCTCTTGTCCTCCTTTAAAAATGCATTTGGAACAGGAACTCGTGTAGCCTAGGGTGGCATTGACCTTGCTGTGTAGCTGAGGATGACATTGAACTTCCGATCCTCCTTGCTTGATTGCTGGAATTGCAGACACAGGACATCATACCTGAGTAAAAGAAGATACTGGGAGGCTGCACAAGAGTGGTTGAGGGGTAAGGGGTTGGAAGTCCCTGTTTCCCCTCAGTTTTGCTGTGAAATCAAAAACTGGTCTTAAGGTTTTTTTTTAAGCCAAACAAACTCAAAGAGGACATTGACTGCATTTCCTGGAACACCTATATCATAATAGATATTGCAGTAAAAGCAATTTTCACATAATTGCCACATCAACCCTATAAAATGGATACATTTCACTGATGAGAAACATCACTGGGCTTTTGAAAGGGGAACTAATTTGCTCAAGGTTACCCAGTGTGCTAGAGGCAGAGCCATGCTTTTTCCACCATGGCCCTCATGCCTCCTGCTGAGTACAGACCTCTGCCTGGGGGACCTGCTCAGAATATGGAAGCCCACAGCACTGAAAACAGTTGTGGTAAATTGTAAAAGGGAACAGGAATGAAAAGGACTGAAGGCATCACCGTAAAAATGGCCACAATTTTAGCTTTAATAGATTGCAAAGGGTTTTGAGGTAGGCTACACATGCCAGTTTGGAGACCTAGTCTGCTGCTTATGAAGCTAATTTGTCTTTTTTTCTGTAGCTACTTCTATGAAGATTGTCTTTAAGCCAGGTGTGGTAGTGTTTACCTGTAATCCTAGCACTTGGAATGGTGGAGGAAGGAGGAATATAAGTTCCGGGCCAGCATGACTGGCCAGTGAACCCCTGAGATCTGCCTGTGTCCATCCCTCACGCGCTGGAAATCTGAACTTAGAGCCTCAAGTTGTGCAGCAAACATCTTATCCACTGAGATATCTCTCTAGCCAAGAATGCCATACATGGGTACCATACATGGGTACCATACATGGGTACCATACATGGGTGCCATACATGGGTACCATACATGGGTGCCATACATGGGTACCATACATGGGTACCATATTTGATCATTTCTGCCCCATCCCTCCTCCAACTCCTTCTGTGTTCTTCCACTCCCTCCCAAATTCATGAGTTCTTTGATTATTATTATGTTTTACTTATACATCTATATTTGTGGTGTGTGTGTGTGTGTGTGTGTGTGTGTGTGTGTGTGCACGCGCACACAGCTAACTATATGGGTTTGAATAACCTATCAAGAATGAGAGAATGCTCCTTGTTTAGAGATGGGACCTTGTGAGATACCACCCAGCCCAGTCAACACTGTTCTGTTGACAGCTGACTGGGGAGAAATGGAATCACAATGCAGTTTTTATTTGTATTTCTTTCTTTTATGGCTAAGTGTTGGAACATGGTCCAACAATAGACTCTTACAAAGAGATTTCTGAGTGCTTAGGGTAAAACTCCAAGAAACCAAAACAAGAGTCTTGTGCCCTCAGTTTCTTCAAAAAATACAAAATTCGTCTTAGATTATGTTTTTGTGTCCCTCCTAGGTGTAGCAGAAAATGGTGAGTTTATTTCAGGGTATTCATTGCTATTGGCCATTGTTATTTGTTTGTATGCCTCTATGGGAAAAACAAAAACAAAACATGTATTTGCCACATGTGGCTTTGCCTGTCACGTGCAGGGCAGCTTGCCTGCTTCCTGTGGCTTGCCCTTGTGACAGTACACTTTACCCATGAGAATTCTCTTAACTCTCAGAGGATAAACTGTCTGAAGCTCTGACTAACTACTCCATTGTCCCAGGTCCCACTGCCTCTAGAGTGACCTCTAAGAAAATTCAGCTTTCTTAGCTGTTTCTTTTTTTTTTTTNAAAGATTTATTTATTATTATATGTAAGTACACTGTAGCTGTCTTCAGACACACCAGAAGAGGGTGTCAGATCTCATTATAGATGGTTGTGAGCCACCATGTGGTTGTTGGGATTTGAACACAGGACCTTCAGAAAAGGGGGTCAGTGTTTTTAACCGCTGAGCCATCTCTCCAGTTCCTTAGCTGTTTCAAATGTTTATTGGCCATTTGTACTTCTTGTTTGAGTACTGTCTGCTCATTTCATTAAACCATTGTTGATTCAGTTGTTTGATTTCTTGCCATTTAGCTTTTAAAGATAGTTAAATTTTTATTTTATGTGTATGGGTGTTTTTTCATGGACATATATCCTAGGGTGCCTGTTGTCCATGGAGATCAGAAGGGGGTGTCAGGTCTCCTGGAACAGAAGGTACAAATGGTTGTAAGCCACCATAAGTCAATTGCCACAGGTCTTTTAATTTACCTTTTTTTAGTTTGTATACTCTAGGTGTGAATCCTCTGTCAGATGTGTAGCCAGGAAAGATTTCTTCCCATTCTAGTTGCTATCTTTTCACTGCTTAATTATTTCTTTTGCTCTGCAGAATATTCTTAACCTCAGCAATCCCATTACTAGAGACAATCACATGAGGGGAATCTAGCCAGTCTCAGCAAGAATAACATACCCCGTTTTTTTTTTCGTTTGGGGCTCCAAGGTTTATTTTCATAAAATCATCTATGTACAGATAATCAGAAAGTCGAAATGAAATGTCTAAGGCAGCAGTTCTGAACCTGTGAGTTTCAACTCCATTGGGGGTCACATAGCAGATAGCCTGTATATCAGATATTTACATGATTAATCACAACAGTAGCAAAATTATAGTTATGAAGTAGAAATGATAAAAATTTTATAGTTGGGGGTTACCACAACGTGAGGAGTTGTATTAAAGGTCACAGCATTAGGAGGGTTGAGAACCACTGCTCTAGGGGAGCAAAGAGCTACAATGAAAAGGAGATGCCAGGGAAACAAGAGTCAAGTATGGGGGTGGAAAATACTCAAGGCACATTAAAGGTTTGCATGAAAATGACCTTATATAACTTGATGGAATAAAATTTTAAAGAAAAGGAGGTGTTCACACTTCCCTTAGGAGGTTTTCCCACTAGACAGGAATGGATGGGTCTGATCAGTCAGCGCTCGTCTCAGTGCGAATTTTGGAAGGTTGGGATTCAGTTCAGTAAAGAGCTAAGGTTGGTTTGGATCCCTCTTGTTACAGAACATTGTGCCCCACCCCCACCCCCACCGCCCACCCCAGAGGCTGCAGCTCCTTCTTGGTCAAGTCCTCATGCTCTTTGATGCCGCGGGGCTAGATGTCAGAAAACTGCTACCATTTTCAGAGTTTTTATGTTGGATTCTCAGAGGTTTTCTGTTACATTCTCATGTGGCATCTTCTTTGTGGGTCTTTCTGCTTCTGTTCAACTCATTCCACCTCCTCAATATAATTTCTGAGCAAAATGGTGATTTCAGCTTCTTGTGCTACAGAAGCTAAGGGAAGTCTGAGGAGTTACTAAAGAAATCTTTGCAGTGTTCCTGAGTACTCTTAAGAACAAGAGTTTCCATGATTTTGTTTGTTTGTTTTGCTTTTGTTTTTGTTTTTACCTTATCTATTCTTTTTTTTGGGGGGGGTTGGTTTTTTTAAGACAGGGTTTCTCTGTGTAGCCCTGGCTATCCTGGAACTCTCTCTGTAGACCAGGCTGGCCTCAAACTCAGAAATCCACCTGTCTCTGCCTCCCAAGTGCTGGGATTAAAGGCGTGTGCTACCACTGCCCAAATACCTTATTTATTCTTATATACATTGGTATTCTGCCTGGATGTATGTCTGCATAACAGTGTCGGACCCCCTAGAGCTGGAGTTATAGACAGTTTTGAGTTCCCATGTGGGTGTTGGGAATTGAACCCAGGTCTTCAAGAATAGTAGCCATTGTTCTTAACCACTGAGCCATTTCTTAATCCCTTGTTCTTGTCTTACTGAAACAGGATTTCTCTATAAAACCCTAGTTGGCCTCATACTCAGAGATCTTCCGGCCTTTGCTTCCTGAGTGCTGGGATTGAAGGTGTGTGCCACCACTGCCTGGTCAAAATGTCCAGTTTAAATTCAGGAGTAGCTCCTCAGACCAAAAGCTATGTTTGTTTTGAGTCTTCTTCAAGAGTTCAAAATGTGTAAGAAAGCTCTCAATTTTGTAGATTTTTATAGACTATGGCTTAGGATTTCATAGGGTGTGACAGCTACATTGAGAAACCTCGAGTTAGGGAATTCTGACTTACCAAATGACACAAAGACCACTTTTGTCATTTGAAACACAATGTGAAGCACAGAGAGGCAAAAAACATGGTTTTATAATTCATGGTTAAAAGAGCTGGCCACTCTTGCAGAGGACCTGAGTTCAGTGCCCAACATCCATATTAGGTGGCTCACAGTTACCTGTAACTTCAGTGCCAAGGGATCTGATATACTCTCCTTTTAATTAAGAAAACAAAACTTTATTTTGTGTATATGAATATTTGGCCTGCATGTATCTATGTGTATCATATGCAAGCAGTAAGCATAGGCACGGAGCCTTCTGGAGCTGGAGATATTGTAACATTAGTTCTAGGAACTAAACCCTTGTCCTCTGCAAGGGCAACAACGGCTCTTAGCTCCTAAGCCCTCTCTCCAGCACCTGAATCGAACTTTCTTTTAAAAAAGAGACTCAGAGATAATAAACTTCTTCAGATTTTTGTGGTGCTGGCCTGATGTAGCCCAGATTAATCTTGAACCAAAGATTGGTCTGTGTAGTGAGAATTTTGGTTTCTTTAAAAATCTAGTTATGTTATGACAATATGGTTTGTTTGTTTTTTTAACCCCACATGTGGGAAATGGGCTGCTAAGCATGCTATGATTTTTCTCATGTTCTAGGAGAGGCTGCTGATAGTTTACTTTTGGAATTCTTGGGGCTCTTGAGAGGTTATGAATGTGAGAGCCCTGAGAGGGCCTGTGGCAGCTGTTGCTCGTGCTGATGGTCCCTGCTGTTGTGCTTGCTATTGCTAGGTTGCTGGAGTGCTGGGTTGCTGGAGTGAGGGGTTGCTGGAGTGCTGGGCTGCTGGAGTGCTGGGTTGCTAAAGTGCTGGAGTGCTGGGTTGCTAGAGTGCTGGAGAGCTGGGTTGCTGGGTTGCTGGAGTGCTGGAGAGCTGGAGTGCTGGGTTGCTGGAGTGCTAGAGAGCTGGGTTGCTGGGTTGATACATCCTGACAATGGGTTGGACTTGCCCCAAAGAACTTAATGCCCTTAATCAGCAGGAAGTAGTCTAAAGAGGCCTATACCCCCTTTCCCCTCTAACCTTCTTTCTCTCCTTCCTAGTGTTGAAGAGACTGGGTTGGAATAAGGGTTTAAAGGGTGGTAGATAATAGAACCCAATTAAAGTAGCCTCAAAAGGTATGCCTACAGGTCTTCAAGTTTTGTTTCTCCTGCTTCCACTTCCTAAGTGCTATCATGTCCAGTTTACACAGTACCAATGAGGTAACTCAGGGTTCTGTGCACACTAGGCAAGCACTCTAATAGAAGCTGCACCCTAGGGCCATCCTTCTCAGTTTTTGCCAAATATTGGACAGCATACGATCGTACTTATAAATTATTACTTTTTAAAAGTTGATCTAAGAAAATGTACTAAATGTTCTTACTACATAGAAGGCTTTCCATGTGTTGAAAATGTATTAAAGAGCTTGGTATGTGGGCTGGAGAGATGGCTCAGTGGTTTAGAGCACTGACAGCTCTGCTCTTCCAGAGGTCCTGAGTTCAATTCCCAGCAACCACATGGTGACTCACAACCATCTATAATGGGATCTGATCCCCCTGAGTTCAATTCCCAGCAACCACATGGTGACTCACTATAATGGGAGCTGATCCACTCTTCTGGTGTGTCTGAAGACAGCGACAGTGTACTCATACATTAAACAAACAAACAAATAATTAAATTAAATCTTTTTTAAAAATAGCTTGGTATATATATTCCATGAAAAAATAATAAATATCAAGACATTATATTGTAACCCATATATATATATATATATATATATATATATATATATATATAACATACATTGCATAAACAATATATACATATACATATAATTGTTTTGTAATTAAAAAGCATACTTTTGGCTCAAAATATTGAGAAAGTCAAAGAGAGAAGAATGGCTAGACAGTATTGAGAAGTGGTCATACAGTGTGACAGGTTTATTGGTTCATCTGTCTTACAAGTAGGTTTAGACAGCATGAACCAGGCACTAGGTTCCTTCACTAGCACCAGGAAGAGACAGATAGACAGAGTTTCGTGATATTGATTAAACTTAAGATATCCAATGTAAGAATTAACTTCCTATCAATGTTTATTGTACTTATTTAAATATTTAACTTGGGACTAGAGAGGTATCACAGTGGTTAGAACACTTGCTACTCTTTCAGTGGACCTAGGTTCAGTTCCCAGCACCTGTATGTTGGTTTGCACAATTTCTAACTCCAGTTCCAGGGGATATGACATTGTCTTCTGGCATCTGTGAGTACTAGGTACACACATGCTGCATATATATGCATGCATGAAAAACACTCATACACATAAACAATAAAGAAAATTATAGAGAGCTGAGCAGTGGTGGTGCAGGCCTTTAATCCTAGCCCTCAGGATGTCGTGGCAGGTAGATCTCTGTGAGTTTGAGGCTAGCCTGGACTACAGAGAGAGAGAGAGAGAGAGAGAGAGAGAGAGAGAGAGAGAGAGAGAGAGAGAGAGAGAGAGAGAGAGAGAGAGGGAGAGAGAGAGAGAGAGAGAGAGATCCAGGACAGCCAGGGCTACACAGAGTAAACCCAGTCTTGAAAGACCAAAAAAAAAAAGGTTTTTTAAAAAGAGGATAATTATTGATAAAGACTGCCGATGAACCTTGAAAACAGAATAGTAATCAAGAGAATCTAGTCTCAGAAGTTCACAAAGTGTGTCATTTCATTGATATGAAATACTTCAAATAGGCAAATTCACAGAGGAAGAAAATAGGTTAGTGTGAATCAGTGGCGGAGAAAGGGCTTGGAAGAGCAGGGTATAGAGAGAATATGGTTCTTCCCTTACTAATATGGGGGGATGACACGTAGACGTGGTTGAACAGTGTGAATGCTCAAAATGTTATTGAAGTGTACATTTTGAGATATTTCATTTGAAATTATATGAGTTTTGCTTTAATAAAAAAGAGACCAAAACTGAAAGAAAATACACAATTCAATGAAGAGTTTGGTTCCACTGTATCAGTTTTTTATTAAATGTAAATGTAGGTGCATTTATTGAAAGACTGAAGCTGGCAGAGTGGGTAAATTAACATGGCTCTCTACAAAAAAGCACTTCCAATTTACTGATGTTGGAAGGCGGAAAGTGAAAGGAAGGCGATTGTATGCCATCTCGTCACTGATCAAACAAAGCAGGAGTAGCTATATTAAAATCAGATAAAGTAAGCTTCAGGGCGTATATTCAAATATTACCAGGGATGAAGACGTACGCTGCATAAAGACAAAAGACTCAATATGCCAAGCTGACACAGTGATCCACAGAGCACACCAAAGATCAGGGCTTCAAAACACTCAAAGCAAAAATTGACAAACCTAAAAGAGGAATAAACAAATCCATGGTTCTCCTTGGGCTCTGTAACAACTGCAGCAACTGATAGGACTGTTAGATGGGCTATAGGCATAAACACAGAACTGAAAGACACCACTGTAGTTGGCAGAAACACATAGAGCAGTTGGAATAGAACCCTGTTATTTCCCTAGCGAGACCTGTTTCAGACTTCATTTTGTTTAGGTATGCAAGTGAGTACATGTGGAGATATCTTTTTTTTTCTTTCTGGCTTCTATCCATCTTCTTTTGAGAAACAGGGTCTCTCCTTTGCCTGGAGCTCATCAATTTGATTACACTGTGCAGTGGTTGCCATGACAAATGCCCCCACCCCACCCCCTGCTTCAAATATTTGAACATTTGGTTCTTAGTTGGTGGTACTGTTGGGGAGGTTTAGGGGGCGAGACCTTGCAAGAGGAGGTATGTCAGGGGCAGAGCTTTGAAACTAAAAACCTTGTGTCATTCCAGTGCTCTCTCCTCTCTCCCCTGCCCTTTTTATCTATTTCTTTCTCTCCCTGCTTCCTGCTGGTGTTTGAAGATGTGATCCCCCCAGCTTTCAGCTCCTGCTGCTATGCCTACCGATTGTTGCCATGCCTCTCTGCCATGATGAAATCTGAGCCCTCTGAGACCACGAGCTGAAATAAACTCTTTCTTCCATGAGTTGTTTTTGGTGATGTTGTTTCAGCACAGAAATAGAAAAGTAACTGATACTGACTGGCCAGTGAACCCCAGAGATCTCCCTGTCTCTACCTGGATTCTTCAGGGTTATAGCAACTCTTATAAAACTCTTATAGAAGAGTCATGATAAGAGAACTTCCTTTGACTTTAAACTTCCGTATATCAAGCGATAAATTTGTGTTGTTTTTAACCAACAAGCCTGTAGTAACTCTAATATAACACATAGAAAACTAGTGCAGTTACTGAAAAACTGTGTCAACTGTGTCTAATGCATTGCCCAGCAACAACAGAGCATGCAATCTTTTGAAAAGTGCATGGTATACAGACGAAAATTGACCAGAAAATGAATCATGAAAATCATTTTTAAACCCCCTCACAAGTAGGAACCATCATGGTTTTCTCCTGACAGGAAGGAGCCAGGACTCTGGCCAACACTAGCTTTCACCATGGGCGGGGGGGGGGGCGGGGTCTGGCGCTGGGTTCAAGTCTATCCATAAAGGTTACATGCTAGAAAGCAACAGAAAGATCAGAGGAAACTCTCCAAGCTCTTGGCAATTAAACAGTGCACATTTAAACCTAGCAGCTCCGAGAAGTTTCAGGAGACATCATTCATTGAACCGACGGAATACAACACGTGAGATTTTGTGGGAAGAGGCTGAGGTAGAGCTGAGGGAGAAATGTACAGCACAGACAACACAGAAGAGAGCCCTCCATCTTTGTCCCCCTCGAAAAAGTCTAATAAAGAAGAAAGCTGTGAACCTCAAGCATGCAGAAGAGGATGAAAATAATAAAGCTAGAGGCACAAACTAATGAAACTGAACAGAAACAAACAAACAAACAAACACCAAACCCCACATGGGAAAACCAGCTGAATTTGTCATTTTAAAAACACCTATAAAGGACACTTCAAGCTCCACGGAGATTTGTACATAATCTTTAGAGGATTAACAGAATTTCTTCTGGAAGACAGAAATAGATGAAACATTTTTCCAATTGATTTTATGAGGCTGGTTTTATTCTTAGACCAAGAAATGAGAGGTGGGGGAGAAAAGGAGAAGGAAAGATGAGGAGAGGAGAAGAGAAGGGAAAGGAAAAACAGAGAAGGAGCTGGCCTGGGACTAAGCTAGTGGTGAAGCTCTGGCAACAAGAAGGTGGAGTCAGGAAGGAGCCACAGCGTGCGATTGTCATGTTAGAAACTGAAAACACTTAGTGGAGACAGCATATAGGAGAGCATGCTCTTGTCACACGTGCATCTCTGCTTCAAGCACCAAGGAGCAAGGAGGAGTGCCTCCCCTGGGGGATGACATAGGGTTAAATGAAGGCCTTAAACTTGAACCTTAGAACCAGTGAGCCAGTGAGATGGCTCAGTAAGTCAATATCATAATTTTAAAAGAAACCCAGTACTAGGCCCACCATAGGGGAAGCTAGCATCACACAAAGCTTCCACATCATTGCTTCAAGCCCCAAACTTGCAGACATTGCTTTGGGAACTGTGTTAGGTCGAGTTGTTAAAACAACACCTATCCCAGGAAGCAGAGCCTATGCCAGGCCCACTGTGGTGAGACCACACACACACACACACACACACAGAGAGAGAGAGAGAGAGAGAGAGAGAGAGAGAGAGAGAGAGAGAGA
>NC_034613.1:43356811-43364603 GCF_900095145.1 Mus pahari | reverse complement strand
GAAGAAGAAGAAGAAGAAGAAGAAGAAGAAGAAGAAGAAGAAGAAGAAGAAGAAGAAGAAGAAGAAGAAGAAGAAGAAGAAGAAGAAGAAATGGTAGGCCCTTTATATAACTAGTCATCAGAGGCAGGGACTCTAAAGTGGCTCCAGAATCAGGCTGAGATCTGTATGCCTGGGTCCCAGACTTAGCTTTACCAGCCTTAGGGGTGTCCGTATACTATTGCCCTCCTCCTGAGACTGTGCAAGCCCCTAGGATGTAAGATCCACACAAGGTCTAACTTAGCACAGCTCCTCCAGGCCAGTACTCATGAACAGGACTCTGGACTGGCTCCAACACAAGGCAGAGAACTGTGTTCCAATGGGAAATAGCCATGTCTCAGCCTGCATCCCACTGGCTGGGGCATGGGATTCCGTGCTCCACTGAATGAGGGAAGGTCCTTATGGCCATGAGAGTCAGGTGCAGTTCAGCTTAGCATCCTCTTCAGTGGCTAAAATGTGTTTGCATCCACGCTACCCTAACCTTGGGGAGCATAGCATGGTTTAAGACCCTATATTCTGGAAATAGGATTAGGTAATAATCACAAGGCTTTGCTTTGAAATCTAGTGCCAGGCTTAAGGACAACTCACACTGGGAAGAATAAAAGCCCCTCATTCCCAGGCGTACTTATGAACAGAGTGCCTGGCACAGCTCCAGTGCCAGGGGAAGTCACATGGCCGTAGGTTATCAGACCTCTGTTCTAGTCAGCATCACTTGTGACTGGCAGCAAGGACTTGAGCTCAGATTCCCAAATTAGCAGTAAGCATTCCATAGATGTATGGGCCTTATTTTCAAAGCTAAACAGGATCAAGCCTGGATGCTACTCTGCTGGGAGACATGTGGGCCTTGTCCTAACACAATATTGCACTGGTTTTGAAGGCTGTGAGCTTAGGGTATGACACTGCTTGGTGGGTTTCGTGGCCACAAGTGTGCTGTGGAAGCCTAAACTAGTCTTATCTACAATGTCTAAATTTAGGTAAAATTTTACAGTGCTTAGAAACTGCAGGTGGCCCTCTAGGCTTATCTTGGCCCCAAGGCATATGAGAAAAGACCATTCTCTAAACAGTCTCATGTTTAGAGTTCCCATAGAGGACTGGGGCTAAACCTGAGCTAGGATTACCTTCTAGTATTGAAACCAAGACCTCAGGGCAACAGCTGGCTATTAGCAAATCTGAACCTTGGCGCCACCTTGTGCTGAAATGATGGAATGGACTTCGGTCTCAGAGAAAAGCAGCCTACTTAGAATTTCTGAAAAGACAATAAGGATATATCAGATTTTTCAGTGTCTAGATGATGTCACATGTCAACAACCCCGACTATCTTTTGAAAGGCCGTGATATCATCCAGCACTCAGAACAATGCACCGGACACTGAGCAAGCACGGGCTCGCGTGAGAGAACCTCTCAGAGAATATAAAACAGCTGTATTGGGGACAGGGTTCAGTTCCCAGCATTGCAATTAAAAATATTTTAAATGAATAAATCAACTGTTTTAAGAAAATTCAATGAATGCAAAGAAAACCCAGAGAATACAAGCACTTGAAAAAATTGAACAGGAAGTTTTAATGTTTTAAGCTGACAAATAACCACACCAGGATTGATCAAAACAAGACATAATTGATTTACTTGCTATTACTATTATTGAGATTGTGTGTGTGTGTGTGTGTGTGTGTGTGTGTGTGTGTGGTAGATATGAGTATTGTTTTGTGTGTTTAAAGATCAGATGGTCTCTTTTTGGTGTCCCAAAAATCATTTGTGTTTTTTCTCATATATATGTTAAAATTCCTCATTGATTTTCACTGAATGATCCAATTCCATAACCTTGTCTTCCATTCCACACTCTGTTTTCACCATGGTCCATTCTGTGGGTAAGGCTTTTTACTGAGTTGTTGTTGTTGTTGTTTCCTTATTGGGTTATTTATTTCCAACATCATCGCTTCAGCAATTCTAAATAGTGCATTCTACTTTCATATTTTTGGATCAACTTCAGCATTTGATTCAGTTTTTGTTTTTGTTCTTCTGGGTATATTCCTATCTTCTTCAAGTCATTTGATCAAAGGTAAAATCATCCTCTTGAACTTGTTGTCTGGAAGATCTTCCAAGCCATTCTCATTAGGGTTCATTGTTCTGCCACTGGTAACTTTGGAAGGGAGCACGCGTCTTGGTTACTTTTGTCACTGGGCTGGGGCTTGGGCTTTGCCAGCCATGTCTTTCTGTTTGCTAAGATCGCTTTTCTTCTTTCAGTGTAGACACCTATGATGCTCAGGAGAGGACTCTGTTGTCAGTTGGCCGAGATGTTTTCTTTCCTGGAAATGATACTGAGAGCTGACGATTCTATCCCGGACTTCTTTTGAGAGTCCACTATCTGCAAGAACAGACACTCTCCTCTACTTTGATGACTTCTGATGTGGCCCTTTCAAGTAGGTTTGCTCTACCCTGAGTAAACTCTGGTCAAACTGGGGCTAGAAGCGGGAGGGCTCCAAAGGCTAGGTGTGTAGTCAGGGGTTCTATAGGGTGGCCATAGGCAAGGTTTACCTGGGAGTACTGGGAGCCCAGTCTGACATATGGAGACTGGAGATCCTGGAGGAGTCAAGAGCTTTATGCCTAACCAGCGGCTCAGAGATACTGCCTAAGGGTGCAGAATCTACTTGGTGGGAGGGGTACTCAGAGTTGGGGGCAAGGGAAGTCCCAGAAGATCTCAGCAGCTCTATGGGAGAGGAAGGAGCAGGCCTGTGTTATGCTGGAGGGAAAAGGAGTCCCAGAGGAGTTGAAATGCTTGTTGGTATTAGTCTTGATTTCTTGATTATGAAATAAAGAACATAGAAAATAAAAGGAAAACTTGACAAGTGGAACTATTTTAGTCTAGAATGTTTTGGCACAGGAAAACAAAAAAGCCAAAGAAATGGGAGAAGTTTTTGCCTGCCATGTGTTTGATGAAAAGTTTGTGTAAAAAGTAGAAAAGGTGCTATTTCAACTCTAAGGCAAAGCAAAACAAAAAGCAAACAGAAATATAATTACAGTCATCTCCCCTCCCCTCTAAAGAACAATTGAAATATGGAGGTTAAGGGGATGGCTCAATCGTTAAGATATGTGCTTCGAAATTCTAAGGATCAGAGTTCAGATCTCAGCACCCATATATGCCAGGTGTCCCTGCCAATAACTGTAACTCCAACTCTCAGGGGTATGGAGACAAGGAAGAATGCTAGAGTTTGCTGGCATCCAGCTTAGGTGAGACACAGAAGCCAAAATTCCAGAAAAGCCACAGTTAGAAACTGGTAAAGAGCAATGGAGAGGACATCCAGTGTCATCTCTGTCCTCTACATATACACCCAGGTGAATGCACAGGTGCATGCCCCCCACCATATACATATGCACAAAGACACATACAAATAAATTTTAAAAATCTATTAGGATGGCTGTGATTAAAAAAAAAACAAAAACAAAAACAGAAAACAGCGAACATTCAGATTTCCCTGCACATTGAAAGTAGGCACACATAATGGTACAGTATTTCTAAAAATGATCTGGATACAACACACAAAAACATTTAAATTAGTACTCACATGTGATCCAGCTATCTCACCCTCGGGTACATCTACAAAGGGACTACAGCGAAGAGCAGAACAAATTGCAAGCAGTAAGTTGGATTTGTCTGCAACTTCACAAACTGTAGTCAGCCTCAGCGACAGCTACAGGCTTCTTTGGTAGCTTTCAGGTGTACATGACTTAGTGGGGATGCTGGGGCTCCCTGTCTATCCATCTTCAGCCATGTGATGTCCCTCTTGGTTCAGGATTGAATTTTTCTGGGGTGACGGTAGATGCTGTGTATTTTGTTGCCTTTTTTTATAGGGCCTTCATGCTCGGTAGCATCTCGATGCCAGCTCTTCTCCCTCCAGTAGTTTCCCTTAAAAATTCCTGTGAAGTAGCAATTACGTTTCTTTGTTCTGCTTCTCTTTTAGGGAGAGAAATGCCACAGACACTTCTGGTCAGTCATAGCACTGATGACAGCTACTGTCTCATTATTTCTTTTTAAAGGCTTTCTGTTGCTCTTGCTCTTCTCTCGCTTTTTCTTGGCTTCCCTCTCCCCTGTCTCCCAATTCCCTTTCCCTCTCTCTCCATGAGCTCATGGTCTGCCTCTACTTCTCCCCTCTCCCCTCTCCCCTCTCCCACCCTCTCTCCCCCCTCTCTCTCTGTCTTTCTCTGCCTCTATTACCCTCTTGACTCCCCTCCCTATGCCCTGAATAAACTCTCTTCTATACTAAAAAAAAAAAAAAGGCTTTCTGTCAGATTTTTCCTCTCTGGAATTTCTGTTGTGCATGTGTATTGGTTAATTTATTTCTTACAAATTCTGTAAGCTTTCTTTGTTCTTTTTCATGTTATTTAGCTCTGGGTGGATAATTTTAAATAATCTGTCTTTGAGTTTGGTCGTTTTTTTTCTCCTTGCTGGTCTTGTGTGCTGCTTTAGAGGCACTGGGCTGAATTCTTCAATTCAGTTCGAGCAGTTGTTTAGGATTTGTATGGTTTCTCCATCTTTCTTGGTATTCTTATTTTGTTCACATCTCATATTGCTGACTGTATTTAGTTATGTATGTGTTTTTCAGAAATGTAGGGATACTGAAAATCATGGAGACCCAGAACGACATGGAGACCCAGAACGACTTCACAGAGACTTTCTTTAATAGAACTACTTTAAATTATTTGACATGTAAATCTGATATCTCCATGTGGATTAATCTTCATTGTCAATCTGACTGGATTTGGAATCACCTAGAAGAGTCTAGGTGTGTCTCTGAGGGTATATCCAGAGACATTAAGCTGGAGAGGGAAGACACTAAGGAAGACCCTAAATGTGTGTGGTACCATCACCAGGGACAGGGGTCCCAGAGTGAATGGAAAAGGAACATAAGCATTGCTAGTTATCTTCTTTTTGACTGTGGATACAATGTGACCGGCCACTTCCCACTCCTGCTCCTGTGCCTTCTCTGACAGGATGGCTATGCCCTTAGCTCATGAGATAAACAACTCCTTCCTCCATTAAGTTGCTTCTTGTCGGCTCATACCAATGATCAAAAGGAACTAGTGCATCTCTTTTGTTAAAATGGCTTTTTCTACATCGATTTTTTTGGAGAGTTGGGTAGCAATGCCATGATGTGTTCATTTGGATGTCAGTAGACAACATGTGGTATTTGTTTCTCCTGGGGATTGAACTCAGGTCGTCAGGCTTAGCTGCAGGTGCCCTTTCCCACTGAGCCATCTCACAAACTATTGAACTTCTTTATTGTTAGCTAATCGAGATTTGTTTTGTTCCATTGGTAATATATAATGTTGTATATGGAACTTAATCCTTAATGCAACAGTGCCAATACATGAGGACTCTTCTCCCATGAATAGATCACTATTGTTATTTCAGAACTGACCTAATTACCACAAGAGTGGTATAAAAACAAATTGGGCCTACTCTTGTATTTTTTTCTAGCACATATACATGACATCATTAGACATGAGCCCTCCCCCCCTACCATACATTCCCTAGCCTCTGAGATTTTAAGAAATAAAACTTTATTCTTCATAAATCACCCCTTGTCCATTATATAGCATCACAGAAAGGCAAGAAAATATGTCTCAGATTCTTTATGTTTTTGATGGCTTACCTTGTTGTCCATGCAGAACATGGCTACCTCTGACGAAGTTGTTACCTTTAGCCCTCTGTCCCTTTGTCCCTTTTCTCTGTGCGTGTGTATGTGTGTGTGTGTGTGTGTGTGTGTGCATGTGTGTGTGTGTGTGTGTGTGCATGTGTGTGCGTGTGTGTGTGTGTGTTCATGTTTGAGACAGTGTCTAGAGAGACAAAAAGAAGGTATCAGTTCCCAGGCCATTGTGAGTAAGCCCAGTATGGGTGCTGGAAATAGAACTCAGAACTTCCACAAGAGCAGTGAGTCATCTTATCTGTTGGGCCATCTCTTCATCACCTCTCTAGGTTGTTTATTTTATTTTATATTATTTTATTTTATTTTATTTTATTGACACAGGGTCTCATGTAGCTCAGACTTTCCTTGAACTCAGAGTGTAGTTGGGGATAACCTTAGAGGTTAAGGATGACCTTGAACCCCTTCCTGATTTGCCTCCTTTTACCTTCTAAGTGCTGAGATTGCAAGCTCGCATCACCACACCTGGCCCATGTACCGTCTTTTAATTTCTGCAGGCTGCTGAGAGCTCTCTACCCTCTTTAGCTAAGGGACTGTTGGCCTGTGCTTCTAAGGAGTAAGGATGCTGACTATGTGATTCTCTGCTCTTTTCTAGAGGGAGAAGTCCTGGGCCAAATAGATGGAACTCTTAAAACCCTGAGCTGGAACAACTTGGGGAAGGAGCTAATGTAGGTAAAGTGGAACAATAGCTCTTTGTACTTATTTCAAAGCATTGTTGTTTAGCTTAGTGCTTATCTGAGACATGTCAACTTCCTTTTTATTTTTTTAAAGGGTTTTTTTTGGTGTCTCTGTGTATATGCACACAAGGAGCTGGTACCTTCAAGTGCCAAAAGAGACCATTAGAGCCCTCGATCTGGAGTTAGGGCGAATTATGAAACAGCCAACGTGGGTGCTGAGAACCAAAGTCAAGTCCTCTGGAAAAGCAAAGAGCACTCTTAACTGCTATGCTACTTCTATAGCCCCTATATCAACTTCCATATTAAGTTATGGGGTTCTCCAATGGATTTTGACCTAAATATCATAGGCTGTCCTTGTTACTGAAGGGAGACATTAGTAGATATTTTTATATTGCTTTCTTGCTGTCAAATCCAGTTGGAACTGGTTTTGAATTCCTGCTGTGCTGTAGAAGTATGGAAATGCTGTATTTGTCTGGGTTTCACATCCTTCAACATTAAAATGGAACTAATAGAACATGATTCTATAGAAAGTGCCAAGCACCTTGTATACATTCCATGAATGATATCCATTATATCATCATCATCATCATCATCATCATCATCATCATCATCATCATCATCGTTATCACAGTTAGGTATTTTAGGTACTTTTCCAGTTTGAATTATGGGGATAGCTGTGCTAGAAACAAGTGAAAGAATGAGATAGAGGTGTGTCTATCAATCACCTGTCCCTTTTTCATAAATAAAATAAATTACTTTAAATTTTTAATACATGTGTGTATGTGTATGTATGTATGTGTGTATCTGTCTGTCTGTGTCTATGTGTACAGAGACATGTGGGAGAGGATGCCTTTGTAGGCCAAAAAGGAACATCAGATTAGATCTAGAGGTACAGGCAGTTGTGAGTTGCTTGCTGCTGGGTACAGTGACTAAGCTCCAGTCCCTAGCAAGAGCAGCAGGTGCCCTTACTCACAGAACCATTTCTCCAGCCCTTCTCTTCATTTCTTGGAAAATTCCTATGTGGATTGCTAGTCATCATAAAAATCTCATGGCTCAAGTGCTTCTAAGCTTTTTCAACACAAACAAAGCCCATGCAAACAGAATCAATGACTAGTGCACCTGGAAGTAGCCATTTCAGAACTCGGTAGCAATGGGTGTCTAGACCAAGCAACATGGGTGGTAGTGGATACAGAGCCGTGCAAGACAAGCTTCCAAATTCAGGTAAGAAATTCAAATAGCAGGAAGAGTGGAGGAAAAAGTGAATTTGACTACCAAATAATTCCATGGGTGGTTGACAGGAGCAGGCTTTAAGCATAAGATGTTTTAAGCATAAGTGATGCCCATATTTGTGTTCGTACTCTTTTCTTTTTCTTTTTTTTT
>NC_034613.1:43351515-43356491 GCF_900095145.1 Mus pahari | reverse complement strand
AGAGAGAGAGAGAGAGAGAGAGAGAGAGAGAGAGAGAGAGAGAGAGAGAAGAAAGGAAAAGAAAAGAAAGCAGGCAATAAAAGCAACTTACAAACGTAAAAGTGGTAGGCCCTATTCACGAATTGCTTCAGTTGTTAAGGGTCAACTGTCTTCGTTTGATCACTTCCTAAACTATTTTGTCAGGATTGTTGTACCCTCTCTCTCCCTGCACAAGGGGCAACAGAGAGCCCCTCTGTTGCACAAGGGGCAACAGAGAGCTACAGTTCCTCACGTGGTACTGACCCCGCCCCCCACCATCGCATAGTTTCCATTGCTACTTCATAACTGTAATTTTGCTACTGTTGTGAATTATAATATAAATATTTTGGGAGATAGGTTTGGTCAAAGTGATAGCAACCCACAGGGAGAGAACACTGTTCTAAGATCTGGAGAGAGGAGGCTCACCTAGCAACTGAAAGGCTCTGGGGCTGGTTTCCCAGCATTATATAAAAGACAGCTAGGAGGCTAGAGATTTTGACCTGGTGGTTATGAGCATTTGCTGCTTTTTTTGCAGAGGACCTGGGTTCCTGGTACCCATGTGGCAGCTCATAATCATTGTGACTCTAGTTCCGGATCTGATGCCATGTTCCAACTTCCATGGGAACCAGACATGCACATGGTGCACATGGATACATTCAGACCAAATACACATACACATTAAGTAAATAAAGATTGGTTGTGGGGCAGTGGTGGCATAGGCCTTTAATCTCAGCACTTGGGAGGCAGAGGCAGATGGATTTCTGAGTTCGAGGACAGCCTGGTCTACAGAGTGAGTTCCAGGACAGCCAGCACTACACAGAAAAACCCTGTCTCAAAAAAAAAAAAAGATTGATAGAAACAGACTCTTATAAATACAGTCATATATTCCAATGCAATATATAAACTACATTCAGGAAGTGTGCTCTGGGGAGGTTGGTTGAAAGCAAGAGAAATTAAACATCAGACCAGATATTTTTAATGCTCTAACCTCATCGTTGCCTGGTTTTAAGGTCTAGAATCTTACTGTCCCTAGTCCTTGGCTAGGAGCACAAACAACTCACGCTTATAAAACCTCCTGCTATGGCATCGCTTATCTGCCTCCTGGTATCTGACTGGTCAGTTAAACGATGATAGACCTAATTTCTTACCAACTGAGTCATGATATAAAGCATTTGTTTATGATTCTCCACCACTTGTGGAAAAAAAAAAAACAAGAGAAACACATCATTCCTTCCCACAGTAGACATTTCTTCATAAGCTACCACAGACAAGAGTCTGTCAGATGGCAAGATGACAATGTGAGATAATTGTTACTGAATTGGCAGGAAGCCCATCAGTATTCCCAACAAATAAGTGAAGCAGTGATTTTTTTTCTTTTACTCACTAGCCCAATAGTTGATAGAAATCATTACACAGAAACCTAAGCATTCAGTGTAAAAATAAATGCCATAGTACCAAGCCTATGGGGATTAAAATCAGAGACTAGAATATTTGACTAAACTGACATTGCATTAATGCTCTTTACAAAGTAGCAAATTTTAAAACTAAGATTCAGCTTCTTGCCAAAGACAGGATGTGTTCCTTGGCTCACCAGCATTGCAGCAGAGATGAAAACTACGTCCTATGGTAGCCTATACTCCTGATAACCTTTGCCTCCAATGACATATCACAGAAAGTGCGCATTCAACAAAAAGGTCAGATAAAATGTACTGCTAAATTTTTGGAGAATTTGAGAAGTTAATTCATAGAGGAATGTTATTAAAACTTGTCCTGCAGGGTCCTAGAGCACACTCAACTCAATTATTTGGTAGCTATGCATTTTGCTAGGATTCATAGTTATAATTTGTTAGTGGATATACAGCATAAAATAGATTTAAATCGTGACATAGAAAAGAGAAAATTGTGTGTGGGAATAAAAGAGTAGGAGGGTTTTTTATGTGATCAAAGTTATTCATTCAAAATAGCTTTTTTATAGCTATGTGATATTTATGTAAGCTCCATGGCAATAACAAAGGAAAAATACCAATGGTAGATACACCCTAGATATAAAGGAAGGGGCACAGTGCTACAGAAGACCATCATATCACAAGAGGATGAAAGGATACAAAGCATCTATAAAAAGACAATGAATAACATGACAACAGTAATCCCTTCATAATTACCTTGAACGTAAGTAATTTCTATTCTCCAATCAGGGGATATATGAAATGATCGAAAGGATATAACAAAGAGAAATAACTACATGCTATCTTTGAGAGCCTACTGTACCTTTAAGGGCACAGAAGCTGGAAGTAAAAGGATGGGAAGGGATATTTATGCAAATGAAATTCAAAGGTGAGCATGAGAGACAGTACTTAGACAAAATGAGCTCTAATTCAAAAATTGTCACAGGAGATAAAGATGGGCATCCTATAATGATAAAAGGTTCAGTTCATCAGAAATATAAACCAGCTATAAATAGATTATACACACAACACAATAGCATCTACATATATTAAACACTGTTAGGACGGAGAGAAATTGACAGCTATGCAATAAGAGTAGTGGACTTTGATACTATGCTTTCAACAGTGGATAGATCTTCCAGACACAAAGTCAATAAGGAAATGTTGGACTTGAGCTATATTTTAGATCAAATGGACCAAGAAGACATATATAGACCATTCTATCCAATAGCAGCACAACCCACAGTCTTCTCAAGTACACATAAAATATCCAGACTAGATCATATGGTAAGTCTACAAAACAAACCTTACTTGACTTAAGAGGATGATATTCACATCAAGTAAAACTAGAAACCTATCAGTTGTAAGAAAGTTAGAAAATCCATAGTAGAAAATAAGCCATGTATTTCCGAACAATCAATGGGTCAAATAAAAAAAGAAAAGAAAAGAAAAGAGGTTCAAAAGGTTAATTAGCAATACCTTGAAGCAATAAAAAGTGAAATCAAAACACATCAAAACCTATGGGATGAGCAAAATGCACTAAGATGAAATGTTCTGTTAGTAAGTGATGTGTTTATAAAAAGATAAAGAGAGGGGAGATATGTCCTATGGGGGTGTGGTGAGGTGTGGGGGAAGGTGGTGTCTCAGCGGGGCCCATGCTGAGGCATCCCTTCCCCTGAGGGACCAGCCCATACGATGGTATAGTATAGAATAGAGTTTATTTAGTGCATGGGGAGGGGAGTTAAGAGGGAAGTAGAGACTGAGAAAGGGAGAGAGAGAGAGAGTAGAGGAGTAGAGGCTGATCAGGCCACGTGGAGAGAGGGGGGAGGGAAGAGCAAGAATAAGAGAAAGCAAGAGAGCAAGAGAGTGAGGAGGGGGCAAGCAGCCCCTTTTGTAGTAAGTCAGGCATACCTGGCTGTTGCCAGGTAACTGTGGGGACAGAGCTTAGACAGAAGGCTAACATTAAATACTTACATTAAAGTAAGAAAGATCTCAGGCTGAGGAAATGATCCAGTGGATAAAGCATTTGCTGCGCAAGCATTAGGATCTGATTTCAGATTACCAGAACCTGCATGAACCCTGACATGGTAGCAAACTTGTTTCTCTAGTTTCTTGCTTCCTGTTGAGCGCAAATCATGGTCAGCCAGGAAAGAAGTTTATCAATCACTGTCCTAGTTTGATGTTTTCTGCTGTCATAAAATACTAACCAAGATCATGTTGGGGAAGGAAAGTGTTTATTTGGCCATCATCAAGGGAAGCCAAGGCAAGAATTCAAAACTTGGAGGTAGGAGCTGATGCAGAGGCCATGGAGGAGTGCTGTATATTAGCTTGCACTTCATGGCTTGCTCAACCTGCTTTCTTATATAACTCAGGACAACCATCCTAGGCATTGAACCACCCACAGTGGACTGGGACAATCGTAAAAACTAAATAAGGAAACGTCCAAATCTCCTTTCCATTCCACACTTTCTGTGAAAACTTTAAGGTACTCTTATGCTGCCACATGGGCCAACTCTCTTCAAAGCCCCTGCCATGCTGCAGTCTGTCTTTCTATCCATGACATTAATATCTCTTCTAATAAAATTTTTTATTAAGAAGGACAGCCTATCTCAGGGTATCCATTGAATTTCAAACCCCAAATCTTTCAGAATCCACTTACTTAATACGTATCCAACATAGCTGGTATGTCACCAGTAACCACTGAGAGTTCAGTTTGTCAGCCTCGGGTTCGTACAGAAAAATCAGATTTGAGGGATGAGAAACACAGCTACAAATGTGTATAGTTTGAGCAACATCTGGTCTGGGTTCTAACACCAACAAAAATGGATAAAGTAAAAGAAACAGATAAAACCAATAACTGGCTTAGCCAGTTAAGGTACTTGTCAACAAGCTTATTTCTGGAGTTCAACCCTTGGGATAATTTCTCAGATACACACACATATATGTATGCTTATCTGATGTGGGAATTCTGAAAAAATGAGCTAGCATGTTCCCACTCTAGTGCCTGCACCAGTGGGCCACAACACCATGCTCCTGCGGGATCCCGCTGGCTCTGTCCACATTCCAGTAACCAATTTGAACCACCAACCTCGAGTAGCCTGGTAAATTCAAAACTCTTTTTTTGTTGTTATTTGGTTTTTTTGTTTGTTTGTTTGGTTTTTCGAGACAGGGTTTCTCTGTGTAGTCCTGGCTGTCCTGGAACTCACTCTGTAGACCAGGCTGGCCTGAAACTCAAAAATCTACCTGCCTCTACCTCCCGAGTGCTGGGATTAAAGGTGTGTGCCACATTTAATGTTTAATGCTTATAGTTAACCAATCAGATTTATGTATCAATAAAATCACAATTTACAAGATGCCAGTACAATAATTTCAGAGCCAATTGATAATGATAAAAGCTTTATCCCAATTATTCTAACCTTATATCATAACTACCCGTGGATGGTTCAAATCATGCTGGTTCACGTCTGCCTCTATTCTCCCCTCTCCCCTCTCCCGTCTCCCCTCCCCCCTCTC
>NC_034613.1:43341727-43351349 GCF_900095145.1 Mus pahari | reverse complement strand
CTCCTCTCGCCTCCTCTCCCCTCCTCTCCCCTTTCCCCTCTCCCCTCTCCTTCCCCCCTCTCTCCTGAGACACTGTCTCTGCAACCCTTAGCTCCGCCTCCCTTTCCCTGTACAATCACAGGCCTCCTCTGCACTAATGTAATTGGACAGGAAAAATTCTGCAACAGAAAAATGAGCCAGTAGAGGAAGTGTGTGTGCTCCGACACGCACATGCACATACATTTACAGGCATATATCCTGAAGAATTGGTTTACTCTCCTGATTATGTAAGCTTAGAAATCCCATAATCTGCCATTGGTAAATTTGAGACCTGATGATGTCAGCAATGGAATTCTAACCTGAATCCTAAGGCCTGAAAACCAGGGGATCCAGCAATAATCCCAGTAAAAAGGAAGGAAATGATCAATGGACATCTGAAGCGGGAAGGCAAAAAGAAAAGGTCAAATTCCATGCCTCTGTTTGGTTGTTGTTGTTGTTGTTCTATTCAGATCCCAAGTAGATGGTGGAATGCCTATGCATATTGGGGAGAGTAATGATTAAACTGATTCAGATGTGAACTTCACATGGACATGTGCCCACAGAAACCCTCAGACAAGATGTTTAATATGGAAATCCCATGGTGAAATCAAGTTGAGAAATAAACTTTACCTTAAAATTCACCATTTTCCAGCTGGATAACCATGTGCATAACATTAAGCTGTGACCTCCAAATAAGGACAATAAAAGGTTGTAAATTCATTTACAACAGTGTGTTCAATTAAAACATGTTGACTCCTTGCTCAAAATACGAGGCAAAATTATTGACTGAGATTTATGTTTTTCTTGATAACCCATAACTCAAGTAGTACAATATTAAAAAGCAATACTAAGGAGCTAGAGATACAACTCAGTGGTTATGAGCACTAATTGCTCTTTCAGAGGACCCAGATTTAGTTTTCAGCACTCACATTGGGTGTTTTACGACTGCCTGTAACTTTAGTTCCAACACCTTTTTCTTGCCTCCTTGGGCACTCCCCAACACCAGTAAATAGCAAGAGAAATAAAAATAGAAATCACATTTCTAAAAAACAATGCTAAAAAGATTACAATAAAGTCAATATGTCTTTGTTACAAGATGCATAATTAGCAGAAGGAAACAAAAATGCTCATAGATAAACTGAGTTCCATAAATGTATTCCTGTTAATAAAATGGGCTTCATCTCTGTGACCACCCAGTGAGAGATGGTACCACTTTCTCAATTCCGTTCCCTCTGGCAAACATCTCAGCTGCACACAGTTCTTCACTTAGTAGTGCAACCCAAATCTTCATTCTGTAGAGTTCCATAGAAGTCCTTCCTAGGATTGGTTATCTTTTTTTTGCTGTTGTTGTTGTTGTTTGTTTTTTTTGTTTTTTTTTGTTTTTTTGTTTTTTTGTTTTTTTTTTTTGAGACAGGATTTCTCTGTATAGCCCTGGCTGTCCTGGAACTCACTCTGTAGACCAGGCTGGCCTCTAAATCAGAAATCTGCCTGCCTCTGCCTCACAAGTGCTGGGAATAAAGGCGTGCGCCAACCACTGCCTGGCCCAGGGATCCACCATGTCTGAGGGATGTGTTTCTGAGGCTAGACGTGGTTAGCCTGGAACTCACTCTGTAGACCAGGCTGGCCTCGAACTCAGAAATCCACCTGCCTCTGCCTCCCAAGTGCTGGGAAGGATTGGTTATCTTAATTGTCCACTTACCTTAATCTCAGGCCATAGAAACATGATCCCGTCCAAAGAACTACCCGTCTTTTAGGCACATGCTTCTTCAACTGCCAAATGACAGTGCAACGTTACTTCTTTAGTTAAGATTAGTCATCTCAGCCAACACTATATTTCCCTCCATAGCATGTTGACTCAGAGGGCTGAGGAGCAGCTAACAATTTTTTTATTTAGAGGCTAGATAGTTGGCTCAGCAGGTAAGAGCACTGTCTCTTGCAGAGGGTCCAGGTCCAATTCCAGCAGCTGAGGACTCAAAGCTATTCATAACTCCAGTTTCAGGAGATCTGACACTTGACATCTAGTTCAGATAGCAGTACACACATGGTGCATATAGATACATGTAGGCAAAACACTCATACACATGAAATAAAACATTTAAAAATAGGTACTATTGGCGTGTGTGTGTGTGTGTGTGTGTGTGTGTGTGTGTGTGTGTGTGAATGTCAGTGAAAATGTTCCACAGTATACATGAGGAGGTCAGAGAACAAGGTTTTGTTGTTGTTGCTTTGATGTTGTTTGTTTGTATGAAACAGGGTGTCACTACAAAGCCCAGAGTGGCCTGGATATTGGTATGGAGACCCAGTTGGTCTTGAGCTCAGAGTGATCTGCTTGCCTCTGCCTCCCGAGTGTTGTGTGCCACCACAGCCAGCCACATGTTTGTTTTGTTTTTGTTTGTTTGTTTTCTGTTGTTGTTTTGTATTGTATTTGAAACAGCCATGTCTGGCCTGAAACTCGCTATGTAGACCAAGCTGGCCACCCGAAACTCACAGAGCTACTAACTTCTGCCTCCCAAATGCTGGGATTAAAGGTGTGAGCTCCCATACATATCTCTCAGAAAACGAGTTTTACATGTGGCTTCTGTCCTTCCACCTTGCTGAAGCGGGCTCTTCTCATTTCTGCTGCATGGCACATTCCAGACAGGCTGGCTCTCAACCTTCCTGATGTTTCCTCTATCCCTTCTCCCCACGGGAGTCCTAGAATTACAAATGTGCAACACTGCATCCAGCTTTTTTTTTTTTTTAAAAAAATATGGGTTCTAAGATCTGGTCATCAGGCTTGTATAGCAAATATATTGATCATCTGATCCATCTCATATCCCCAAGAAAACACATTTAACTTCCCAAGCTTCCCATTAAATGGTACTTTCTTAGCCAAGACCTCTAAGCCAGAAGAGAAGAAATGCTTCGAAACAAAAGGAAGAACTTGGCTAGTAGGTTGAGCAGGCCAATCTTATGTCAACTTGACGCACAAGCAAGAGTTATCTGAAGAGAACGGAACCTCTGAGAAAATGTCTCCATAAAATCCAGCTGTAAGGCATTTTCTTTATTAGTGATTGAATGGGGAGGGCCCAGCCCATTGTACTGGTTCCATCCCTGGGCTGGTGGTCCTGGGTTCTATAGGAAAGCCAGCTGATTAATTAAGTCATGAGAAGCAAGCCAGTAAGCAGGACCCCTCCATGGCCTTCAAGTTCCTGCCGTGTTTGAGTTCTTGTCCTGACTTCCTTCAGTGATGAAGAGTAATGTGGAAGTGTAATTCAAATAAACCCTTTTCCCCACAACTTGCTTTTTGGTCATGGTGTTTCATCACGGCAGTAGACCTAAGACATAGGTCTTTAAGGGTAATATCAAGTGGTATTTGATAACAGCTGGAAATAAAGTGATTATGTATCAGGTTCCAGTAAGTCAGAATATTTGTAGTCTTGTAGAAAAATTTGTCCCGAAGCAGAGGCAGGCAGATTTCTGAGTTCGAGGCCAACCTGGTCTACGGAGTGAGTTTCAGGACAGCCAGGGCTATACAGAGAAACCCTGCTTTGAAAAAAACCAATAAATAAATAAATAAATAAATAAATAAATAAATAAATAAATAAATAAAAGAAAAATTTGTCCCACCCAAGTAAGGTATTACCACATACTAAGAAAAACTAGATGCTTCGGAATGGTGAGGAACATAATGAGACCAGTGAATTCCATGAGCATGAGACCACTGATGGACTGCTTTTGCTTTGAATTGAGGTCAGGAGCACTGTTCAGAACCAATGCAATGGGAAATATTGTAATGGTAGATGAGTTAAACTCTAAGTCCAAAGATAATCGATTGGGAAAATAAGTGGCAAATATAAGAGACAAATCTATATTCAGAATGTCTGTTCCAGTGAAAGCAAAAGGCTTCCCTTTCTACAATGGAAGTGATCTTATGTGACTATCTGCCATCAGGTGACTGATCATCTTGTGGAATGGTGTGATATCGGAAAGTCAGTGTTGCTGTCTACCACTGAAGATCAGACACTCAGTGGTTACTGTGACAAAGTCAATATTGACGAGTGAAATTACATGTTGCTTAGACCTCTACTATGGGTTGAATATGTTTTCTCCCAGCCAAAACTTATGTTGAAACCTGATTATCAACAGGAGTGCTGAGATTTGGGATCTTAAGAAGAATTCGTCTGTCTTTTCTAAGGCTGGGTAACTTTTCATGAGTGTGGATTCTTAGAACATTTGGTGTCTCGTACTGCCTCTTTAGACACAACTACTTGCTCTCCTGCTTTTCCCTCATGCATGGGGTAATATCAGGCTCTCACCAGAAATCAAAGCAGATGCAGATTTCCACTCCCAGATTTTCAGCCACAGGAGTTATGATCTGAATAAATTTCTTTTCTTTGCAAAGAACTGAGCCTCAAATAGTCTGCTGAAGTCTCAGATATCAGATCAGCTCAACCTCCATCCACGTCACCAGGACTAGGTTGTGCATAAGCCGTGATCTTCAGTGGCTGGAAAGAGGTTTGCAGGGATCTCTCAAATGAGTCATCTTATCCAGGAACTATTAAAGTATTCTAGTGATGACATCACTCCATGGTGAGCTTTCACTGGAGACACAAACATCTTTAAGCTCCTGACAATCGATTTTTCTTAAATTTCCTTGTCACCAATTTCCAAACCATGTTTCTTCCAACCATTTAGTTAAATTGGTTGTCTCAGTCAATGAATCAGAATATGATCATGCATCTGACCAATCCACTGGATAAGTTCCCTTATATATAATAATAATAATAATAATAATAATATATTATATATAATCCCCCAAGGAAGACACAGAGATGGGGATAAATGCTACAGCTGAGGACATTCGGTTGGTACCCTCATGAGATGAAGCAAACAATCATTTTAAAAGCAAGCTTGAGTTTTCTCTTCCTCTTTCAGCTGATTATAGATGCGGTGGTTACTCTGTCATCCTAACCGCATTTATAGTCACCTAGGAGACAAACCTGTGGACATATCTGTTAGAAGATTTTTAGTCAGGTTTAACAGGTGTGAAGACTCTATCTTGAATATGGGTAACACCATTGCCTAGACTGGGGTCCTGGGATAAATAAAAAGGAGAAAGCAAGCTGAAGAGAGCTGAATTCATGCCTTTCTGCTTCCTGATGGAGTTGCTTTCACTACTTTCCCTTCCTACTATGATAGACTGTGAGCCAAAATATCCTCGTTATTGAAGTTGTAGTCTGTCAAAAGTAACTAATACAAAAAAATATTGGTACCTGGTTTGCAGGAATAATATGAAAAAGACCTTTTCCAGAGCAGCAGGCTAGAGAAGCCCTAGAACACTGTAAGCAGAGCTTAAAGGAACATTTTGGTGGTATTTTGGATGGCCAGTATTTGAGGGGAAAAATACAGTGGAGGCCTGTCTCATGGGATTTCAGAGGGAACAAGGATGCTACTGGAAACTGGGAAAGAAATGATTTGGCATATATCCTGTCAAGAATCTGGCTCCTTGTGCTCATGTCCTAATAATTTTAGTGAGACTGAATTTTGAAAGAATGAACTTCTTGGTTTCTTAGAGGAAATGTCAAGTCAGAATAGAAACCAGGCCGATTACTTATTGCTCAGTGTTTTAATGCGGGTATACAGAAAATGGAGGCAGGAGAAAAATATATGGTTTAGTGAGAAAAGAAACTTGAGTTTAAAGTTGTGAACATAGTCAGTGAAGGGAAAACAGATGTATTTATTTGAGAGATTATTTCCATTAAAGAAAATCTTGTGCATATACTGAGACAATACCCAAGGTGCCAGGAAGGCCAAACCCCATTCATCAAGGGCTTTAATTTGTGAAAATGCAAGTTTATTTGAAAGGAGAAAACTTTAGTTTCATACATTCAGATTGTTGCCAGAATAATTTTCTGCTCCAAAATGACTACCTATGAAAATATTTCCCTAGATCAGACTCAAAGTTATACACAGGTCACTGGAGCTGTGGCCTAAAGGGACAAGATATATGTGAAACTGAAAAAAAGGACATGGCAGAGTCAACATTGTGATATCAGATTTACAGGCAAGAAAGATGCAAGAGAGAAGGAGTCATGGAGACTTTCCCTGGGGTTCCAGAAAGCGACTGAGGGTAGATAATCTGTGGCAGGTAATTCCTAGCATGGAGGGATTGAAAAGCCAATACACAAGCTGAGAAGGTGAAGCCTAAGTTGCCATGGAGATGTTAGGATGTTGATGATGCCAGGACTCTCAGATGTCTGCCAAAGAAAATTGCAGACAGAGTGGAGCTGGCCCAAGAGAGGGGCAATGTATATGTACATCACAGGCAGCAGAACAGGGGGAGTGGGCTGCCCACAGTCATCGAAGCTTACAATGATACCTTCAGTTGCTCCAGATCCAGAACATGGAGCCCCATGGCTTGGTCTTTTCCCTATTGTGTTCTCTGGTATGACTTTGGCCTGAGTTTTGCTTGCTATGGACTCATTCCTTTTTTTGTTTGTTTTTATACAATGGAAATATTTACTCTGTATCATTGTGTATTGTGAGTAGATAGCTTGCCCTTTGATCTTACAAGACTCACAGTTAAGGGATTGAATCTCAGAAAAGACTTGGATTTTTAATAATATTAAGACTGTGGGACTTTTTAAGTTGCAACAAATGAATTTTACATTATGTGATAGCTATGACCTTATGAGGAGGCAGGGTGGGATGTATCATTTGAATGTTATGTGTGTATGTGTGTTAAGGTGACAAGGGGTAGGCTTGTGATGCTTAATCTTCACTGTCTATTAGGGTGTATTTAGAGTCAACTGGGAGACAAACCTCTGGCATGCCTATGAGGAATTTCTGGACAATTTGACTGGGGTAAGAAGATCCACTGTCAAAGTGGATGGCCCACCCTTGCATTCTGCTTCCAGATTAAGCAACAAGGAGAAACGTGATTGGAACACCAGTATGAATCTCTCAGTGCTTACTGACTATGAATACAATGTGACCTGCTGCTTCAGCTAGAGATGCCCTCACTGTAGCCCAAGTGGAACCAAGATAAACACTTCTTCCCTAAAGTTGCTTTTGACAAGTGTTTCACCACAGCAATAGAAAAATCATGAAACTGTAAGGGGAAAGTCTGAGGGAGAGAGAGAGAGACAATGTATGGATGGTAGGAACCATGAATGTTTGAACCATTCTTTTTATATGACTCAATTGTATCCTTGGGGCTTTATTTGGCCAATCACATATGTGCCACTGCAATTTGAAGATATGAGGCTGCTTGTGTGCACTGGTGTTTTGTGAATCAGACAACATCCAGTCATGATGGGCATCTCAGGTTCCAAAGTAACAGGATAGCCCATGATTAAGCACTCAAACTCCACTAATACCTATTCGAGGCAAGTCGATATTTGTCCAAGGAGAGCAGTTATCTACCCAGGAAGACAGAGCTTCTCTCTTAAATCCTAAAGGCTTGTGCTAAATTCACTTATCGGGTGTTCCGAAATTATTGAACATCTTTCCTTCCTTTAAGCACCACTTCAAAACACTGCTGGGTAGTGTTGTCCAAGGAGAGGAGTAACTAGTAACAAATCATTGTGATGACCACATTGCCTATAAAATTCAGTAAGGCCCAGAAGACATGGTTCCTCTTTTCTGTTTTTAGAGGTGACAAGGCACAATAATGCATCCTCCATCTTAGAAGGAATTTCTCGGCATGCTTCATTTAGCTGGACCTTTTAAATTTTTCTGGAGGTAGAAGGCTGATGAGTTTTCTTTATTTATTTCCCACTCCCTGATGTGAAAATGTCCACCAATAAGTTTAGTGTAGTGGCTACATCTTGTTCATTAGGGCCAATGGGCATAGTGTGTCATCAGTGAAATGGACTGGTATATCTTATAGAAGGGGACATTAATCAAGATTATTAAAAACTGAATTAGGATGTGGGTTAGATACTTGATATATCCTTGTGGTAGAACAGTGAATGTATATTACTGGCCTTCCCAGGGAGGAAAAGGCAGTGCCATACCAAAAGTTGCATAAAAGAAGCCAAGAGATTTATTCATTTGTTCAAACAATGAAACCACATCTGGCACAGCAATTAACTCTGGGATCATCACCTTGTTGTGTCATTCTTCAAGATCCGTCTCTCTTCTTTTCGGTCAAGAGGGGAGGTAGGTGAGGAAGTGGTGGAAATAACTATGATTGCATCTTTTGTATTAATAAATATGTATCAATCTCTGTGACTTCTTCAAGAATATGGTATTGCTTTCGGTTCTCCATTTTCATAGGCAAACCTATTCTCACTTGGCTTTTTCCTGCCATAAAAGTTTTAATTCTGTAGATCAAGGAAGGAATGTGAAGATTCTGCCCATTTTGAATGCCTGCTCTCATATTACTTACAAAAGATATTTATTTATTTATTTATTTATGTGTATGTACATATGTTTATGCCGTGTGTGTGTTCATGGAAGTCAGAAGAGGACATTGGGCTCCTCTGATGCTAGAATTATAGGCAGTTGTGAGACTCAACAATGGTGCTGGCAACAGAACTTGGGTCCTCAGCAAGAGCAGTAAGGATTCTTAGCCACTCAGCCTCTCTCCAGCCACTCAGCCTGTGTTTTAAAACTGGAGAAGTAGCTGCAAGATGGATTCAGGCACTGTTTAAGTCATTGCAAGATAAAACTGGGTAAAAATCATAATTTACTGATTAAAGATTATAAGCTTGTGGACTGATGGACCACAGTGATGTTTTATATCACATGGAATTAGTGTCTGTATAGAAGAAATGTCTACTAGTTCCAAAATTCTAATTGTTTCCCTTCCTCCAGTGCACAAATACTCTGGTAAACATGTATATGTCCATTCAGAGATGGATGAAGGAGATAAGAACATTTTTAGTAATGTACCAGCATCCTTCTTCAAAGGGCAAATTCAAGGCATTCTGTTGTAAATGCTCTGGCTAAGACTTCTAGTGCTATATGGATAGACATGTTAAGGGGAACAGCTTGGTATTATCCTTTTTTAGAAGAGACTTATCTTGTTTTGATTTATGTATCTGTATAAGTATCTGTAACATGTATGGGAGTGCCCATGGAAGGCAGAAGAGGGTGGATAGGCAATGATTATAAACTGACTGATGTAGGTGTTTAATGTTGGTTCTCTGTACAAATACTTGAGCAGGAGCTCTTAATCTCTGAGCAATCTCTCCATTCCTAACTTGGTCTTGTTCTTGGTCTTAGAGGAAAAACTCTGTCTTCTGACATGTATTATGATGTTGGCCAAGAACTTTTCTTAGATGCTTTTGTAGTGGTTTGAATAAGAATGATCTATCATGAATGTGTTTGAATACTTGATCCCCAGTTGGTGGAACTGTTTGAAAGATTAGGAGATGTGGACTTATTGGAGATAGGTGTGTCACTGGGGGTTAACTTTGAGGTTTCAAAAAGTCCAAGCCATTCCCATTGCACTCTCTCTGCTTCCTTCTTGGGGATCAAGATGTGCACTCTTAGCTGCTGTTCCAGCCAATTGCTGCCAGAGCTTCCCTCCACCGTCATAGACTCTAAACTCCCTGTGAGCCCAATTAAACCTTTTCTTTTTCTTTTTTTTTAATTGCTCATTTTATTTATTTAT